>NC_087202.1:4168545-4196045 GCF_015104395.2 Macrobrachium nipponense | reverse complement strand
TTATGCTATCATTATCTTTATTAGCATCTGGAGAGAGAAATAAGGTCAGTGCTTAAGAATCACATAGAGCACCATCATTATTAATTAGGGTTTCTGAGAAGATGGTGCCATTTGAGTCCCACTGATAATAACCTCATGGAGACTGAAGGTCTGTTCAGTCATGAATTTTATTATCATTAATAGTAATATGCTAATCCATAGATTTTTAATTCCCCAAATGAGAGTTACTGTAATTTGGGAATGACTTTAACCATAAGATGAAATAACACGTTCGAGCTTTCACTCCCCAGATGAGCGCTACTGTAATTCGGGAATGACTTTCATCACAAGATATAATTACACATTTGGATTTTCATTCCCCGATGAGTGCTAAGTAATTCAGGAATGACTTTCACCATAAGATGAAATAAAACATTCGAGCTTTCATTATCCCGATGAGCGCTACTATAATTCGGGAATGACTTTCACCATAAGATGAAATGACACATTTGAGCTTTCATTATCCCGATGAGAGCTACTGTAATTCAGTAATGACTTTCATCATAAGATTAAATGACACATTCGACAATAATTAAAGCCCTTCATTGATTCATTTCACCGTCACCGTCACCATCACCTAAGAAAATGAAACGTATTGGTAAAAGATCTCGCCTTAAGAAAAAAAAAAAAGTCCAACTTTTCGAAAAACGTAAAGGAAAAGAAGGGAAACCCACTTTCGTGCTAATTTGAAATTTATCTGGAATTTCAGGCGGTGAGTAATGCAGGTTATTTATCGCCATGTTTAATTGCTCCCCCATGAATTAGGGTTGAATTATGGACAGCAGTTTAGGTACGGCTTTTTTTAGGAACCATTATTTTTTCAGGTTTCCTTGTAACAGAAATGGAAGAAAAATTACACTTCCCATGCGAATTAGTGAGGTTCAATTTTCAGCTCTCTCTCTCTCTCTCTCTCTCTCTCTCTCTCTCTCTCTCTCTCTCTCTCTCTCTTTTCTCATTTTACTGTTGTTTTGGACATTTTAAGTATTCTTACACAGACTGATACGTTTCCCAATGCAGAAATATCGGCGCTATAACATTAAATAAAATCCAAAGAAAACTCATAATCACATGAGTCAATAAAATCGAAAAGTAAATCCACAATAATATATCTGTTTGTATTTAAAATAAGAAAATCAAACAGACATATTATTGTGGATTTACTTTTCCATTAAATAAAATATTAGCAACAGAGAAATAAAAAAAAATGGGTTCACTCATTACCGTACTTAATCCATGACCGACCTGTAAAATTTGAGTTTTAGGGCATTAAATAACTTAGGGAGAATGTAACATATATTCTCTCTCTCTCTCTCTCTCTCTCTCTCTCTCTCTCTCTCTCTCTCTCTCTCTCTCTCTCTCTCTCTCTCTCTCTCTCTCTCTCTCTCTCTCTCTCTAAGAGTTACTGCTAAAGGACTTGTGTCTCATATGATTATTTCGATCAAATCAGAATTACATCTTCGTATCTTCTTCCTTAAAGCGATTTCACATTTTTTTTATATGAAACTCCTTTCCCCTAAATTTATTCAAAGTTCAATCACATCACGAATAAGCGGCTTCCAAAGTTTTTCCTCACGATTTTCCTCACAATTTTCGACAACATACAACCCACCTGTTCCATCCACGGCATATTCTACCTATACATTTTCACATTTTCATCCCCTTTTCTCAGATCAGTCAGCTCCACACCCTCTCACTAATTAAGGTCCCTGACAGCTGCATATATCAGTTCCATTACGGACTTGACCACTTTCCCATCAGAATTCAGATCGAATTTGCAACTTACACCGCGGAGTTGATAGATGTCCTCGGCAGAATCCGAAGCCGTGAATTTTCGAACCAGTTTCATAATTCTGGCTTAGTACTGTTGTTGTCTACAATGCCGGTTTGTTAGTTTTCTGAAAAGACTTTGTCTGTCCGTCGCTCTTTTTTATGTCCGCCCACAGATCTTAAAAACTAATGAGGCTAGAGAGCTGCAAATTGCTATGCTGATCATCCACCCTCCAATCATCAACCGTAGCAAATTACAGCCTTCTAGCCTCAGTAGTATTCATTTTATTTAAGATTAAAGTTAGCCGTAATCGTGCATCTGGCAACGATAACGGCCAAGCCACCACCGGGTGTGGTTAAGGTTTGATGGGCCGCGGCTTATACAGCATTATACCGAGACCACCGAAATATAGATCTATTTATTTACGTGTCAGTTTGTCCGTCCGTCTGTCACATTCATTAAAAGCTTGGAGAGTGACATGTGTATGGGTGTTAAAAGCAACCCACGTTAGAGTATAAAAGTGAGCGTACATTTTTTTTTATTTATTTATGAATGACTAAAAATACTTCTCTTTTGGCAAAACCAAGATAAATACAAATTTCCCTATTTTTCGAAAACCAACAAGAGTTTCATTAAGCGAAACTTATTAAATTCTAAATATAGAACAGCTCTTCGCGTTTGTTTCACATTTATAGGCAAATCAAGATGGGAGTTATTTTAATAATAGTTTTTGATTCATTGCAAATTTCATTTGGTGCTGATGTCTGTTCTATACATACTTCTATTTTGAAGCACTATCTCTCTCTCTCTCGCTCGTCTCTCTCTCTCTCTCTCTCTCTATGATGCAAGTTACCGCTATAAAGCTGATTATATATATATATATATATATATATATATATATATATATATATATATATATATATATATATGTATATATATATTAATATATATATATACTACTATATATATATCATATATATATATATATATATATATATATATATATATCTGCATATTAACCGTACCTATTAATGCCCAATAATAATAATAATATATTAATAATAATAATATTTTGGAAGAAGACCCTCTTCTAAACAAATTCTGTTGAATATAATGGCAGAGCTCGGCGAATTAATCTTGTGTATTATCTTTTCTATTTTTCCTATGACTCGCTTTTCTGGCTCAGCGATACTTCTTAATAACTGGACAATATTAATATTGGGAGAAATCTAAATAATATGAATGTTGGCCAATTATTAAGAAGTATCGCTGAGACAGAGAAGCCAGTAATAAGAAAAATAAAAAAGATAATATATAAGATTATTTCGCTGAGTTCTGCCATTTTATTTAGCAGAATAATATTAATAATGATAATAATAATGTACTACATGCAAACACAACTCTCTCGTGATGAGATCATTTGTTTCTAAGAATAATAATAATAATAATAATAATAATAATAATAATAATAATAATAATAATAATATCCTACATGCAAACACAACTCTCTCGTGATGCTTATGTGCAACAGGAGATCATTTGCTTCCAAGAAGAAGAAGAAGAAGAAGAATAAATAGAAGAAAAAGAAGAAGCAGTTGCAAATGTTCCAGGAGCAATAAATCGCTGTTAAGTCAAACGCTGCTGGCTGGGGCTTCAAAGACAGGCCATTACTCTTCGTCGCCGCTGCTGCTTGCAGTGCTTGATAAGAAGAAAGCCATTTTTCCCCCCAGGACGTTAATGGCCACTTCCCTTCCCAAGCACGCTTGAGAAATTAGCCATTGAACTTCTGTGCGATTAAAATAAGCGGAAATTGGTCCCATATGAACGCTAACGATTTGCAATGATGTGTAAATTTAAAAATACTCCTTCAAGCACGCTTGGGAAATTAACTATTAAACTTCTGTGCGATTAAAATAAGCGGAAATTGGTTATATATGAACTTATATAAACTCTAACGATTTGCAATGCCGTGAAAATTTTAAAATACTCCTGCTAGCAGGCTAGCGAAATTAACCATTGAACTTCTGTGAGATTAAAAGAAGAGGAGATTGGTTATATATGAACTCTAACGATTTGCAATGACGTGAAAATTAAGAAATACTCAAAAGGGTATGTGTCTTGAAATGGAGAAATAGTCCATTTATGTCAGGGAACATCTGTTTAGAAATGAGTCTACAGAGAGCCTTGGGGAATCTGCTCGACTGAAAAGGTTAAGATCGAATAAATACAGATTTATTTTGAAACATTTTGTACCCATACAGATCTGTGGATTGGCTTCTCCAATTATGGAATATGAGAATGTAGACAACCTACATGTTATTATTCTGGGACTTTTTAGACTTTATACTCTCGCTTAGTTAATTTGTCTGGAAGGCATCAGAATTCTACGAGAAAACGCCACTTCCAGTGTACCGACTTATCAAAGAAATCAACAAGGTTCGCCTGCTTAGGACGTCGAAATAACAAAAGCACGACTATCTACGCTTTCTCGCAGTTTAATCTTAGTAATCCTGGTTGCTGGGACCCAGGCGTAACCTGGAAGATCCTAGAAGAGGAACCAGCGAAGCTCAAAATCCAGGTGAACTTCTCCGTTCTGTTTTGAACCCTCCAGCCGAAGTTCGATTCTCGGATGGGCCAACGCGGAATCAGAGGAATTTATTTCTGGTGATAGAAATTCATCTTTCGATATAATGTGGTTCGGATCCCACAATAAGCTGTAGGTCCCGTTGCTAGGTGACCAATTGGTGCCTAGCCACGTAAAAATATCTAATCCTTCGGGCCAGCCCTAGGAGAGCTGTTAATCAGCTCAGTTGTCTGGTTAAACTAAGATATACTCTCTCTCTCTCTCTCTCTCTCTCGACGACGAAGGTCAAGAGAAATGAGTGTATTGCTTAGACAACGTCACAAGTATCCATAATTCATATTTCAAGTTTGCTTTATTGACATTTCATATTTTCATTCCTACATTTCATCATCTGTATAAATGGATTTTCGTTCTGGTTGGAGAACCTCCATGCAAGTACTTTTTGACCGGAAAAATATATCAGAATATAGCCATTAAGTTTTGTGTGTGTGTGTGTGTGTGTGTGTGTGAGTGTAATAAATGCGAAACACTTAAAGCAATGACCAGCAATAAAAAAGAATGAGGGAAGCTGCGCCCAAAATGCGTACAGAATTCTTTGCACCATTACCCTTCTCTTGCTCTAAAATAAAAAAAAATAAATAAATAAAAAAAATAAATAAAAAACAGCATAACTACCTAACCTACACCATCGGGACAATACCAATTTCTAACAGCATTAAAACTTTATTTCCTGCCATTGAATGTTCAAACAAAGACTATCGAATTTTAGGGAAAAAAGGAAACTCCCTTTTCTTTGTTTTTTGTTTATTGGTCAAAGATACCTATTACTCTTGTTTCTAGAATTTAGAAAATCTGGTTCAGTAAATATAGTTGCACGATAAGTGAATTAGCACGGACTATATTTATTAATTTGTAAGTGAGATAAATGACTACTTCTTTTATATCAAGTGCGTGTATATATATATATATATAATATATATATATATATATATATATATATATATATATATATATATATATATATATATTATAATATTCCTGCATAAAACATCATAAATAGATACTAGTATATATCGGTACTGCATATCTCTGTGCACTCTTATTTCCCAACCGCGAAGACCTAGCAGTCTATTGTTTGCCGTAATGAGTTATAATAATAATAATAATAATAATGAATAATAATATAATAATATGCTGGAAGTAAACCCTCTTTTAAACATGTTTTATTAAAAGTAATTGCTGCCTCAGCTGCATTAATTTTATACAGGTTCTTCTCTATTTTTCTAATTATTGCTTTCTCATTGTTGCTTAAACTGGTGAGCAACGCACCGAAGGTTGACATATCTCAATTAGGTAGAACGATTGGATTTTATTGGTAAAAATTTCAGTCGGGGTAGTCAAATTTTCGGGTATATCCCGTAGAGTTTATTACAGATAGAATTGATGTTAAATTCTATTTCTTTTCTATTCTTTCTATTCCTTTCCGGACGTTTCGTCTGAATAAACCTCAGACATCCTCTTGGGCGGAGGTGTGTGAAGGACTGAAGTGAGAAGGTGAGTCCAGCTGCTTATATTGCGGTGGCGTAGCGCGTCGTGTGCCGCTGCCTTTTCATTGGCTCGTGGGTGGGGAGCTTCTTTTTCATTGGCTGTCTGGCTGCGGGCTCAAGCCAGCTCCCGATCGCATGCTCAGCAGGCGCGCCGATCTTCTTAGCTGCATATCATCACGCCGGGCTTCGTTTTGATTGGGTAAAGGCCGCGTGACCTCACTGCTGGTATTATGCATCGTATTAATGTCACTGCTGGTATTATCCATCGTATTAATGTCGTCTTGGATTGGGGCGTTTTCGGGCGGCGATATGGTGATGTTTGCCGTTATTGGAGTGTTTCTTCGGGTGCAGGTCGGGAGCAAAAAGGCCTCCTGTGTCGTGTTCATGGAGGGCTTTTGTTCCTGGATGAGTAACGCCTCCAGGAGGCGCAGACGTCGAGGGTCGGGTGCTCTCCCTATTATCCTGGTGTTACGGATGATACAGTCGCGGGAGATTGTGTCTCGGTGGGCGGTGAGGGCGTGGTTCTTGATAGCCCCTTCTTGGGCATGACAGGAGATTCTCTTCGCAAGACGCATGGTAGTCATTCCAATGTACTTCCCAGGACATCCTCGGGCGGGGCATATGTATTGGTATACTACGTTCGTCTGCTTGAGGGGGTCTCCTGATGGCGGTGAGGGGTTATTTTTCATGATAAGGTCTTTTGTTTTACGGTTTTTGTAGTATATTATAAGGTCCACTATCTTGCCTTCTTCAATGGGGAGGATGTTTTCCTTAATGATCTTCTTCATCGCCTTCTCCTCCTCGCGGTATTGAGAGTGCATGAAGGCCTTATAATATATCGTGATGTTCTCGGTGGGGCGGGGTCGTGGGTCTTGTTCCTCATTCGAGTACCATCTTTCGAGGGCGGTACGCACTTCTCGATTGATGAGCTTATTGGAATACCCGTTATTCACGAGCATCTGTGAAGCTCTATCAAGCTCGAGGTGTGTGTCCTGCCAGGTGGAACAATGGGAGAGGGCCCTTTTCACAAAGGCCCTGACAGTAGTGTTCTTAAACCTGTCTGGACACTCGCTATCCCCGTTGAGGCACATTCCTCAAATTAGGTTTCTTCGTGTAGACAGAAGTGCGGAGACCGTCTTCTGTCTTCGTTATAAGGACGTTGAGGAAGGGGAGCCGATCGTTGGTGCTAAACTCGACTGTATAGTTTAGCACGCTGCATTGCTGGAATCGGCGACGTAGGGCTTCTACCTCATCCTCGGTGTCGACTTGCACGAAGATATCGTCTATGTAACGGGCGTATTTGCGGGGGTGCTGGCCCTGGGCGAAGACCCTCTCTTCTACAGTGCCCATATAGAAGTTGGCAAAAAGGACTCCCAGAGGAGAGCCCATGGCAACGCCATCTTTCTGACGGAACATCTGTCCGGCGGTGGGTGGAGAAGGGGGCCCTCTTTGTACAGATGTCCAGCAAGGTGCGCAAAGAGGCTTCTGGGATATTGAGTTGGGCCATCGACGGGTCTCGGTAGACTCGATCCAAGATGATGTCAATGGTTTCGTCGACGGGAAACGTTGATAAATAGGGATTCTACGTCGAGGGATGCTATGATGCCGGTGCCGGGGAGTCACGAATTTCTTCAAGGAACTCCACCGATGAACTCAGGCTATAGCGGCTCGGGACGTAGGGAGTCAAAATTTGATTGAGGCGCTTGGCCAAGGCGTAGTCGGGGCGGGGCGTTCTGGCTGATAATCGGGCGGAGAGGGTTGCCTTCCTTATGGGTTTTCACGTTCCCATAGAGGTAACCAAGGCTGAAGTCCCCTTGGATGGGCGGAAGGTGGACTGCGTTGGTTGCGGCATTAATGGTACTGATGACACGGTTGGCATCCCTTTTGATGTCTTCCGTAGGGTTCCGTGTGAGACGTTCAAACTTTGAGGAGTCGGACAGGATAGCGTCGAGCTTCTCATGGTATTCCTTCGTTGTTATTAAGACGAAAGCGGCCGTCTTATCTGCCCGTCGCACAGTAATGTCTTCTTTGGCCTTCAACTCCTTAGCTGCTTCCTTCATCTCTCGGGTGAAGATGCCACTGGTGTGTGGCCCCCTCTCCGTGAGGGCTTCGGCGAGCAGGAGGGGCTGGAGGGCGTCTGTTGTTTGGACAATATTCCGGGTCTCGAGCTGTTGGATGGAGTCGAGCAGGAGTTCGATCTCAAGTCTTTTCTCATGTTGCTTAGGCTTAGACATGAAGTGGCAGTTAAGCCCTAGTCGAAGCAGAGCGTCTTGGTCGGGAGAAGGTTGGAAGTCAGTGAGATTGATGTAGCCTTGAGTACGCTGTGGGACTCGCAGCTTGCCGCCGTTGAGAGAGATCAGCTTTCGCATGACGCCCTTTATGCGTTTTTTCATATCTTCGTCTCGGAGGCGGGTAAGGCAGGCATCAATGTCATCGTTGGCGGCTAATTCTACATCGGGATGGTTGTCACTATCGGTGGGTTGGTCCTCATTCGGTTGGTCTACATCGGGGTCGTCATAATCGGGGCTGAGGGAACCATTCCGGAGGGATCCAGGATGGTCTGCTTCAGGTTCCTCATTGACATCTCTGTTGCTCGGGCGGCTTGTTAATGTCCGTGTGTTCGTCCATTCACTCCGCAGTCGAGCATCGTCCTCATGGAGTTTCCTGAGTTCGGAAGTCTTCTCCCGTAATTGCCGTTGTATGAGGGATTTCTGAAGCTCCTGGTCCCGTCTTCTAGCCTCGCTGAGGGGTCGTGCAGTCTTATGTTAGTGTATGCTGGAAGTAAACCCTCTTTTAAAACATGTTTATTAAAAGTAATTGCTACCTCAGCTGCATTAATTTTATACAGGTTCTTCTCTATTTTTCTAATTATTGCTTTCTCATTGTTGCTTAAACTGGTGAGCAACGCACCGAAGGTTGACATATCTCAATTAGGTAGAACGATTGGATTTTATTGGTAAAAATATCAGTCGGGGTAGTCAAATTTTCGGGTATATCCCGTAGAGTTTATTACAGATAGAATTGATGTTAAATTCTATTTCTTTTCTATTCTTTCTATTCCTTTCCGAAGCCCTCACGGAGAGGGGGCCACACACCAGTGGCATCTTCACCCGAGAGATGAAGGAAGCAGCTAAGGAGTTGAAGGCCAAAGAAGACATTACTGTGCGAGCGGGCAGATAAGACGGCCGCTTTTGCGTCTTAATAACAACGAAGGAATACCATGAGAAGCTCGATGCTATCCTGTCCGACTCCTCAAAGTTTGAACGTCTCACACGGAACCTACGGAAGAACATCAAAAGGGATGCCAACCGTGTCATCAGTACCATTAATGCTGCAACCAACGCAGTGCCACCTTCCGCCCATCCAAGGGGACTTCAGCCTTGGTTACCTCTATGGGAACGTGAAAACCCATAAGGAAGGCAACCCTCTCCGCCCGATTATCAGCCAGACGCCCGCCCCGACTTACGCCTTGGCCAAGCGCCTCAATCAAATTTTGACTCCTACGTCCCGAGCCGCTATAGCCTGAGTTCATCGGTGGAGTTCCTTGAAGAAATTCGCGACTCCCCCGGCACCGGCATCATAGCATCCCTCGACATAGAATCCCTATTTACCAACGTTCCCGTCGACGAAACCATTGACATCATCATGGATCGAGTCTACCGAGACCCGTCGACGGCCCCACTCAATATCCCAGAAGCCTCTTTGCGCACCTTGCTGGACATCTGTACGAAGAGGGCCCCCTTCTCCACCCACCGAGGACAGATGTTCCGTCAGAAAGATGGCGTTGCCATGGGCTCTCCTCTGGGAGTCCTTTTTGCCAACTTCTATATGGGCACTGTAGAGAGAGGGTCTTCGCCCAGGTCCAGCACCCCCGCAAATACGCCCGTTACATAGACGATATCTTCGTGCAAGTCGACACCGAGGATGAGGTAGAAGCCCTACGTCGCCGAATCCAGCAATGCAGCGTGCTAAACTAAACAGTCGAGTTTAGCACCAACGACGTCCTTATAACGAAGACAGAAGACGGTCTCCGCACTTCTGTCTACACGAAGAAAACTAATTTAGGAATGTGCCTCAACGGGGATAGCGAGTGTCCAGACAGGTTTAAGAACACTACTGTCAGGGCCTTTGTGAAAAGGGCCCTCTCCCATTGTTCCACCTGGCAGGACACACCTCGAGCTTGATAGAGCTTCACAGATGCTCGTGAATAACGGGTATTCCAATAAGCTCATCAATCGAGAAGTGCGTACCGCCCTTGAAAGATGGTACTCGAATGAGGAACAAGACCCACGACCCCGCCCACCGAGAACATCACGATATATTATAAGGCCTTCATGCACTCTCAATACCGCGAGGAGGAGAAGGCGATGAAGAAGATCATTAAGGAAAACATCCTCCCCATTGAAGAAGGCAAGATAGTGGACCTTATAATATACTACAAAAACCGTAAAACAAAAGACCTTATCATGAAAAATAACCCCTCACCGCCATCAGGAGACCCCCTCAAGCAGACGAACGTAGTATACCAATACATATGCCCCGCCCGAGGATGTCCTGGGAAGTACATTGGAATGACTACCATGCGTCTTGCGAAGAGAATCTCCTGTCATGCCCAAGAAGGGGCTATCAAGAACCACGCCCTCACCGCCCACCGAGACACAATCCCCCGCGACTGTATCATCCGTAACACCAGGATAATAGGGAGAGCACCCGACCCTCGACGTCTGCGCCTCCTGGAGGCGTTACTCATCCAGGAACAAAAGCCCTCCATGAACACGACACAGGAGGCCTTTTTGCTCCCGACCTGCACCCGAAGAAACACTCCAATAACGGCAAACATCACCATATCGCCGCCCGAAAACGCCCCAATCCAAGACGACATTAATACGATGGATAATACCAGCAGTGACATTAATACGATGCATAATACCAGCAGTGAGGTCACGCGGCCTTTACCCAATCAAAACGAAGCCCGGCGTGATGATATGCAGCTAAGAAGATCGGCGCGCCTGCTGAGCATGCGATCGGGAGCTGGCTTGAGCCCGCAGCCAGACAGCCAATGAAAAAGAAGCTCCCCACCCACGAGCCAATGAAAAGGCAGCGGCACGACGCCCCCCGCTACGCCACCGCAATATAAGCAGCTGGACTCACCTTCTCACAGTTGCTGCTCGGCCTCCGTAGCAGTAACATCTCTCCTGAGACCTTCTCTGGCGAACGTGAGCGACAGCGAGCGATAGCGCCATCCCAGTCGACGATAGCGGCGAGATTTCCAGCGATTTTCGGCGGAACTTTCGGCGATTGACGACGACACCGAGAATTATATTTCTGAGAGAGCTCTCTCACATTTTATAAGGAAATTTCATATGACATCTTTCTCTCTCAAATAATTTTCCATTACTAACAGTCTCTCCTGCCTAAAATTCGGTAGCCGTTGGGGTCTGAAAACTCCGATTGAAGCAGGGTCTAAGGGACAAAAACTTTCTACTCTCGCAATCCTTATTTGCAAGTAGCACAGGAACGATAGGCTGGTGTCTCCCATAAACCAGGTTTAGGCCCTTCAGGCAAAAGTAAAAAATATAACAACACACACATACACATACATTCTCTCTCTCTCTCTCTCTCTCTCTCTCTCTCTCTCTCTCTCTCTCTCTCTCTCTCTCCCCTCACAGATAGACGAAGACGAATGCAGCCATGGACCAAGTAACCCAGCCCACACCCACCACTGCAGAAGCACCTGAGAACCGGAAACGGACAACGTTTTCTTCTTCCTCTTTTTCAGATGCCCCTGAAGCAGTTAGACCTCGGCTAGACTCCTCCACCTCCTCCGAAGAAGAATCCACCACAGCCACTCAAGAAGACAAGGAAAACCCCCCTGCCATGGACACAGATGATGGATTCCAGCTTGTCACCAGGAACAAACGCAAACAAGGACCACCAGCAGCACCTTCACCCTCACATGGAAAATACCTGATAACTCCTCCAACAGGAACCAGTGCATATGAATTCGTTAAGGACCTCGAAAAGAAGGGTAAGTTGTTCAAGGGGAGAACTGTTTGCAATACCCTCAGACCTGAATACAAATGAATATATGAAAAATAATCCTGCCAGCTTTAAATTCCTCAATCCTGACGACAAACCCTGCAGATTTATATTATGCCATTACCCTCTGCAATTTGAAACCAGGGTTATTCTGGAAAATCCAAAGGTAATCAAAGCAGAGAGATGCCATACAAAAGGACCCAACCCCCAGCCAACCCGCAAAGTCCTAGTAGAATGGAAAGGAACTCAGCCTAAGTAACTGAACCTTGGCATGGGGCTCCTTCCCCACCATGGACTTCACACCAGAACCTCTGAGGTGCTTTAACTGTCAGAGGTACGGACACCATAGCAGTGCCTGCACCGCCAAAGCCATTTGTGGTGTATGTAGTGGGAGACATCCCACAAAACTCTGCACAGACAAATTTAAGAATGGACAAGAAACAAATGCCAGATGCCCCGCATGCAAGGGAAACCACCATGCGTGGAACAGAAAATGCCCGATAAGGCTACAGAAAATAGACACTCTTAAAGGAATCACATCTCGGAGCCTCCCTGGCACACACACACAGACCAGACCACAACACACAACAGCAGCTCCCACCACCCAGCAGGGACCAAAGTCCTTTGCTGCTGCAGTTAGGGGGTCGCAACAAGCCCCAAAAACACACAGGACACACCCCAGCATAAGACACAGTCCTATGCTGCTGCAGCTGGAGGGCCTAGACCCAACCAGGACTCAAAGTCAGCCTCAAACTCAGAAAAAGGAACACAAAACACTCCCCAAACCACACCCAGACCAACACACACCAACGAAACAAATAACAAACACTAGAAGGAAAATCAGTTTCTCAGAATCGGCAAAAGCGACCAACACACATCCTATCCTCTCTGTTCCCGAAAACCCGACAAAATCCTCTCACTCCAAATCCTAAAACTAGCTCCACTGTTCCTTGGCTCCCCCAAAAGCCATATAACCCAGTCTCCCCTCCTCCTCCCACCCCACAAAGCAACAGGTTTGAAGTTCGCCCAGAACTAAAACAGACAAATATATCGCACAGACTCAAGACCTCACAAATCTACTGGTGCAAATGCTATTCAAGTTTGCTGAACTAACAGGATCAAACTTCTCAGGAGGAATAGCCAAAGAAGTCGTTGACAAGTGCATAAGAACGTCCAGAGGACTCTTTGCATCACCATGCCTACACTAATAAACAACAAACAGTGCAAATGGCACTACAAATACACCCGGTGTCAGTTTCATTCCAAGTAATAGTACCAGGTACATCTCCAGTGCCAGGGCCAACCTCAGAGTTGGTAGTCAAGGCACATCAAGTGCAAATGACGAACTAGGAAACAACAACAACACAAATGACTGCAGAGACACAGACACTATAAAAATCCTCCAGTGGAACATACTAAGTGCAAACAATAAATACGCATTCCTGCAAGCACACACACAAACAAATAACTACGACATCATAATGTTACAAGAAAACACTTGTAAGGGGAAAACGCCAAATTTTCATTCAAAGGGTACAAAGTGTACAAAACACCATACACAGACACTAAAAGAGGACTAATCACCCTAGTTAAAAACACAATCCCTCAAAGAAGGTAGACAACATCCCTTGCGGAGATGATGTAGAATCACTCAGCGTAAAACTCACACTTGCAAACACAACACTGACGGTACACAACATATACAGGGCTCGGGACAACACATTCGAAGGGGAAGCACTCTTCAGTGCAGCGACACAGGAAAACACACTAATTGGAGGAGACTTCAATGCACATCACCCAAGCCTGAACTCTACACAACAAACAAACACAACTGGAAGACATCTACACCAGTTATCATGTGAATCCCAGAGGTGTGTCTATTAAACAGTGGAGAGCCAACTCACCTAAAAGGAGGAAGACTAGATCTTACCTTCACAAACTCCGCCCTAAAGGAGCAAGCAACATGGAAGCTGCACGAGACCCTCACAAGCGACCACATAGCCATTGACATTGGCCTACGGCTCAAAAAGCTGCCCCCCATACCACCGCCACCAGAAAGATGGAACCCCAAGTTTGCAAACAAAACTGGGCTACATTTGAAGCCATAATGACGAGATGGGCGAGGAACTACCTTGAAAACCCTGCAAACGATAAAGAACTCTTCTATGAAGAGTTCATCAGCACACTCAGAGAGGCAGCAAACATGTCCATGCCAAAGATCAAACGATCCAAGATCGATCACAAAGATGCATGGTACTACTGTGAAAGGGTCAAAGAACTCAATGCCAAAGTAAACAGAGTGCGGAAACTCTTCAGACGGGAACCATCTGATGAGATGCACAGACTTCTCAGAGAGGTAATAGCCCATGCAACTGAAGAGACAAAAGAAAAAATTAAACAACAGGCATGGTATGATTGGTGTGCAAACATCAGCAGACAAAAATCCAGTAAACCCAGATTGGAGATTCCTTGCAAAAATTGCAGAGAAAGGAAGAACAGTGCAAAGCATCCACCCCAACCCACAAGAAGAAGCTGACAATATAGCCAGAAACTTTGCAGAAAGGACAAAATCCCACAACCTTCCCCAAACAACACGGGAAAAAATAAATGAAATTTCCCCAGCAAGATGGAGGGAAATCAATACTGCCTGCAACACACCTGATGACACAGACACACCCTTCACTATGGAAGAACTAAACAGTGCAATCAGCAAGGGGAAAAGAGACACAGCCCCTGAGCAGATGCAATCACTTACAGCATGCTGAGACACATGGGAGACCCTGCCAAACAGGTATATCTACTCTGGTAAACAGGACATATGCAGAGCACACCAGGCCAAAGAAATGGCAACAGCAAGACACACAACCAATACCTAAGCCAAAAGAGGAAGGCGCATATAGGCCGATATCCCTCATCAGCTGCACTGAAAAGGTTGCAGAAAGAATGGTTCTGAACAGACTACTATGGAAAGCAGGGCCCCTACATCATAGGCTCTATGCCTATAGGGAAGGAGTAGGCACCCATGAGTGCCTCACAGATGTGCTAAGTGCCATAAATGGCAGAAAATCCATAGTGGTCTTCTTAGATCTAGAAAAGGCATATGAATTAGCCAATGCAGCAACCATCCTCTCCTCCCTAGTCAGAAAGAGGATCAAGGGCAACCTGCTTACATGGACAAAAGGATACATGCAAGACAGAGAAGCAAGAGTAGTGTTCCAAGGCAGAATGTCAGAATACTACTCTCTTGAAAACGGCACTCCACAGGGGGGCATTCTAAGCCCCTTCTTATTCAATGTCCTTATGGAAAATGTAGCCTGTCTCGAGCTACCACAAGGAGTAGAGGTCTTCATATATGCTGACGATGTTTGCATCGTCAGCTCCGGCCCTCAAAGACAGCTCCAAAAGATGCAAGAAGCCTTGCAAAAACTTGAGGACAAGTGCACACAACTGGGACTCAAAATCAACAGAAATAAGACAAAAGCCATGGCAATAAAACATGATCAAAATCCACCCAACCTTTTACTGAAAGGAGACGTCATTAGGAACTGGGTGGATAGCTACACATATCTGGGAGTCTGCATTGCAGATTCACTATCTCCTGAGAAGCAAATACAGCTCCTCCAAGCCAAAACAAAAATAGGCTTAATGCCCTAAAGAAAATCACATCATTGCAAGAAGGTGCGACATACCATCTGCTCAGGAGGTTCTACATACAAACCATCAGAGCACAAGTAGAATAAGCAGCACCAGTCCTGACAAATCTCAGAAAGGATCAACAGCAGAGGCTGGAAGTCATCCAAAACAACGCAATGAGACTTATACTTGGAGCCCCAATGTGGACAAGAATTTGTCTCTTGAGGGCAGAGACACAACTGCAGTCTCTCAAGCACAGGATAGGCCAAAGAAATATTGCCATTATGTGCAAAACCATCAGAAACGACAGAAATGGACCACACAAAAACAAAATGCAAGCGTGTATAAACTTGCATGAAGAACTAGACCCGCCAAAAACCTATGCGGGCAGTATACTCCAGACACTGAGAGAACTGGGTATGCAGGACACAGTGAAATACATAACAAAGGATGTCCCCACCTGAGGGATACCAAAAACCACCTCCCTGGGTCGAAGACCCAATCCGGTATAACTTCACAATACTACCGGCAAACAAAGCACTGTGCACAGCAGCACAAATGAAAACTGCAGCAGAAGAAGCAATCGGGAACACAGCAGCTGAAAAACCATATTACACTGATGGCTCAGTTGACACAGAAGCTCCAGCAACTGCAGCAGCAGTGTGGCTGCCCAAGACTTCAAAGGAAGCTGGAGGCTATCCAACAATGCCTCCATACTACAAGCGGAACTAATGGCAATCTTAAAAGCCTTAGAAAATTCCAATTTAAAAGAAGGACACACAACAGTGCATATTGACTCCAAAGGAGCAATACTCGCTATCAAAGCGACAAATCCAAAAGAAAATGTGACACTGATAACAGCCATAAAATAAAAATTCATTGGCCAATTCACATCAAGCTGCTGGCAGGAGAGTCACACTAAACTGGATACCCAGCCATGTGGGAATCCAGGGAAATGATGAAGCTGACTTCCTTGCCAAAATGCCCCTCAGCTGCAGTACAGTAAGCATAAAAGTGCAACCATCCATAACACACCTAAAGGAAATGGCAAAAAGCTATGCCAAACTCCAAGAAGAGAGTGAAGTACGACGTCACTACCTACAAGAGTCAAGGACGTCCAAGTGGTATGTGGATGTCACAAATCTAACGCCGCATGACATCACAAAACAAACCACTAGAAAACTCTGCAGTCCATCACACAGATTAAGGCTAGGATACCTCTGCACCTTGCAAATGATAGGAAATGAGGGCAGGTTATGTCAGTACTGTGACCGAGAGGCAATCCAGCCCCTCGAACACTACCTACTAGACTGCCCAGAGACACAGTCTTACAGATCAAACCTAACTGAAATAGAGCTGACACCGGCACAGATCACCAGACACATCTTAAATAACATAGGGACATATGGGAATCTCCTAATGTCTCACCCACCTCCCAGGTAAAAGGATGAATCACACGGCATTTCTCCATAGACACATGGGAATCTCCTAGTGTCTTGTAAACAAAAAAACAATGAAAGCCACACAAAGCACTCTACTTCACTGGTTGCAATGGGAGTCATAAACATCTTTGGGAGCATATGTATAAGTGTGAGTATGCATGAACATGTATATATACTATAATACTTGCTTAATGTTGGTTTGATATATATTGCAATATTTTCAGATGCTACACACATGTATATATATTGCGCCTAAAATGTTTATAGGTAACGCCTTCTTTCCCTCAAACTAAAAAAACTCGCGTTCCTTCTTCCTACTCAGCACTCTTCAGCTAGGCTGAGTCTCACTGCTATAAAAAACTTTCTTCTCCTACTGATGGGTACCGTAAGGTTCAAAGGGGTTGCAATCCTGCCTGTCACCCTATCTCCTTTCCAAAACTAACCGCCAAAGCACTGTTTTTTGTATCTTTACAGATATTCCAGTTACGGGCTGCTCTAGGAGCAAGAGCCCGTGCCAGCACAAGGCTGGCTTAATCTCCAACAACAACAACAACTTCTCACTTCAGTCCTTTACACACCTCCGCCCAAGAGGATGTCTGAGGTTTTCTTCGAGACGAAACGTCCGGGAAAAGGAACATAGAAAGAATAGAAAAGAAATAGAATTTTAACATCAATTCTATCTGTAATAAACTCTACGGGATATACCCGAAAATTTGACTACCCGGACTGAAATTTTTACCAATAAAATCCAGTCGTTCTACCTAATTGAGATATGTCAACCTTCGGTGCGTTGCTCACCAGTTTAAGCAACAATGAGAAAGCAATAATTAGAAAAATAGAGAAGAACCTGTATAAAATTAATGCAGCTGAGGCAGCAATTACTTTTAATAAATAATAATAATAATAATAATAATAATAATAATAATAATAATAATAATAATAATAATAATAATAATAATAATAAAAACGCAGTTCTCGTCATTCGAGTGATCTCTCTCAAGTCCCAGTCAGTCCCTTTCGTCACCTGATTTCAACATGTGTATAAACAACTCTTTTCATTCCTTTCCCGCGCGTTTTCTCTCAAACGTCAGTTTTCGCGCCATATTTGTCTCGGGCCTTCGCAATTTCATTTCTGCTAGGTCGTAAAGCCACGATGCTGCAAAGTGGTTTATCTTTTTTATTTCTTTTTATTTTTACGATGATTACAACCCACATTAAAAGACTTCTTCGCCGCGTTTCTCATGGGACGGAGTGCGTACTAGACTTTGTTATGTGTTGGGAATGGCAAGAAATGGGAAATGTGGGCATTTCATCATTTTTAGAACGTAGGAAATCATACACATTTTTGCCCGAATGCAAGAGTTATAACAACGGTCCCTTTTAAATAATCTTTTGGCAATATATAATGTTGTGTATCTCGATATCTTTAACAAAATGTTCTATCTGTATTTTAATGTTACACAGTAACATCAATCATAACAAGAACAAGAGAAATATTCGGCACAATCGAGTTTTCTGTCCAGTGGTGGCCTCAGCCTCTGCCCTTAAAACTCTTAGCCGCGTCCCAGGAAACTCAGCCACGGTCTTGTGGCGGCCTATGTTGTTGGCACCTATGTTTGCTGATTGGAGGGCGGATGGTCAACATACCAAAGATACCAATGACTTGAAATTCAAGCTTCCAAAGAATATTAAGGTGTTCATTACGAAGTAGTAAGAGGAGGCAAAGAGAAATGCATAAAAGAGATCCTACTTATTTAAAAAAAAATTAATAATAAATTAACGAAAAGATGAAAATATTTCAAAATGCAAGGAGAAGAGTATTAGGGTAGAAATGCATTGCACCTTCGCTTGCACTGCTGAAGAAGTTCCAATTGCACGACGGTGTGAGAAATTCAACTTACCAGTAACCACGGCCCCCACCCTCCCTTGTGGAAAGAAGGTACTCTTTGGAGTGATGCTGTGCTGTATCTTCCAATGTAACACTTATTGGTACCCCAGAACGTGATACAGAAGAGTACCTACAGATGCACCATAGTTGACTATGTACCTTCCGAGAGACCTGCATGTTCACCCCCTAACGGTACACCTCCTCGTGACTATAAACGGTACATATCCACTTGAGGGTGTGGGCACAGTTCTTAACAAGAGGAAAACGGATATAAAATGAAAGATTGATACTTATTTTTTCTAAGAAAGTAGGTTATAACGACGGTCTATCTACTAAAAAAAAAAGAAGAAAAAAAGAAAAAACGTTCTGAAAAGAGAAACTTTCATGTTTTGTGTCGAAATTCGAAATAGGACGAGTGCAAACTTTTCTCTCGTTCAGGGGGACGTCCTCCTCAGAGACAAATAAGGGACATGAAACTTATTGTGTTAAAATGCGGGTGGGTTCTCCAAATGTCTTATCTTTTTTCCGTGCAATTTTATTTACATTTCCTTCTTGTTGGTGTTTGCGTATGGTAACACTGCGTCCCGGGCTTTAAATAGTTACGCTATGTGTAAGTTTTAGGTAAATAAAAAGATATCTTGGTGTACATTTGCAACTGAAAAGTGTTATAATAATTTACTGTATGCGAATTACACCGTTAATATTCGAAATAGGATATTATTTAAAGCCCGGGACGCAGTGTTACCATACGCAAATACCACAAGCGGATGGACATATGGATTCGAATTATTATCAACTACATAATTCCCATTCGGTTATTATATATGAAAATATATTAATTCCGAGGTAGAACGAATTGGATATTAAAGGACATTTGTAGCTCGATGTATGTATATGAATCACAGTGATGTGACAAAAATTCATGTATATGTATAGGTATATATGCATAGGTTTAACGATAAATCTGTTTTAGTTCCCTTTTCCATCCATGAAAAGGTGAACAGAACGGTTTCCCAAAAACTCTCTGTACAGTTTTATCTTCAAATATATGTATACATATCCATAACTGTAGATTCGTTTGTCCACAATTGGAATATTCTAAAATATTCCAATCTGCAAGATGCGAGGTAAGTGTATCACTGTCACGCCGTAACATTTATTTTACTTGAAAACAGGTTTATGATTATGTTTATATTATTTTTATTTATACTTATATAATTTATAACTTGATTTTGGTGTAAACAATGCTGGAAATTTCGAAAGTACATTTGTTTCAAAATCTAATTTTCATATTATTTTGTTTTTTTATTTGTTCTTTTATAATCAATAACTTGATTTTAAAATCTACTCACTAAATTTCCAGCAATATTTACAACCAACTTAAATGATAATTCATAAAAGAATTAATAAAAAAATAATAAATTATAAAGAAAAATCATAAACCTGTGTCCAAGTATAGCATAAATGTTACGGCGTGATATTAATACACTTTCCTCGCCTATTGCAAATTTCTCTCTCTCTCTCTCTCTCTCTCTCTCTCTCTCTCTTTTCTTTTAAACTTTACGGCTCCTCAATTTTCGAGAAACCCAAAACCTTAAAACGTGAAACGGAAGAACCAGCAGAAACATTTCGCTTCCGTGGAGTTTCAGAAACAGCCATTAGCATTGTGTTGTCGATTGTGGTACTGAGAGAAACAACGAAGGATAACTCTCAATACTTCTTATCTTTCACTGGGGAAACGCTGGTAAAAGCAGTGAAAATTACTGACGAAACATAGTCATGAAATACTCTATCTTAGTATCGAACTATCTATCTGCTAACTACATAATATATATATATATATATATATATATATATATATATATATATATATATATATATATATATGATATATATATATATATATCTATATATATATATATATATATATATATATATATATATATATATATATATATATATATATGAGTTCTGATCACATCACCGTGATTCATATACTATATGCATTAAGATACAAATGTCCTTTAATATCTAATTCGCCCTACCTAAGAATTAATATATTTTATATATGAAAATATATTAATTCTGAGGTAAAAAGAATGTTATATTACAGGACATTTGTAGCTTAATGCGCACACACACACACACACACACACACATATATATATATATATATATATATATATATATATATATATATATATATATATATATATATATATATATATATATATATATATATATATATATATATATATATATTTGTGTTGTATGTAAAAAATTATTTATACAGTTATAAAATTATTTATCAAGATTTTTGGGGGGTTTTCTACTTACACATATATTTTTCATAAATTGATTTAATAAATATCATTATAAATCACCCAATGCTTTTCCCTTCCTATATTTTATAACTGCAATGAGAGAGAGAGAGAGAGAGAGAGAGAGAGAGAGAGAGAGAGAGAGATCATCATCATCATCTCATGAATATCTATAAAGATGTATTTCGATTTGTGTCACATCGACGAAGGACTTGTAAAAACCTAAATTTAATTACTCTCCCGCAGTTATCTCCTACGTCTGTGATCTTGGGATACAATGTGAATGGAAAACTTATAACAAGGAACTCGTGAAATAATCGGACGAATCCCGCCATGAATAACGGATACCTCATTCATGGAGAAAAAAAAATAATACGCATACAAAGGGAATTCTAAAAGCGGACATCGTATTGCATATGTCAGTAGCGTTAGGTCGGTCTGGTAATTTTATGAAAAAAAACTCGATAGAGACTTTAGCGAAGGATCTCTCAGTTCACTAGCAAACGCTTAGTTTTATAGATGATCCTGCAACAGGCATTTGTTCACTGGAATATGAAACAATTAGTGAGTTTTTTTATTTTACTAAAAAATAATGCATTTAAGTTATCTTCACTTACAAAGATCGCCCTCGAGCTGTATGACTTAGACAGCCATTATTGAGCGCCACATGTCGCTGTTATGCGTGGGATACGAAAGAGGAGGACAGATGCTAATGGGTTACCAGTATCAGCTTTCTTTTATCAATATACACAGTAACTGTAGGGTTTCCATGTGGAGACAGTAGTACCCTAGGTAGGATTAAATCTATTCGTAAGCAAGCATCCACACGCATGTACACACATACACAGACACGCACACACACATATATAACAAATAAATAAATAGTATATACATATTCCTTAACTCTTGCCTCGTATTTGACTCATATATTTACACTTCTTTGTATGTGTATATATACATATGTGTGTACTATATACGTGTATATATATATATATATATATATATATATATAGACGTATATATATATATATCTATATATATATATATATATATATATATAATATATATATACCACCTCGCAACCAATAATTCGGTTCTAGATGTTCGGTTAAAAAGAAAACTCCAAACTTCCATATAAGAGGGAACAAGTTGCCATTAAAGTATTAACAAATTCCGATTTTTATTATTGCTCCGTTCATTTAATTTCTCTGTAGTGAGACTTAACATTTAAACGCAAATACCGTTAGGGAATCCTTTTGAGTACTGACAAAAGAATTCATTATCCATAGGGCAATTTTTACGGACTTTTGTGAAATTATTCAGAC
This sequence comes from Macrobrachium nipponense, assembly GCF_015104395.2. Taxonomy (NCBI): domain Eukaryota; kingdom Metazoa; phylum Arthropoda; class Malacostraca; order Decapoda; family Palaemonidae; genus Macrobrachium; species Macrobrachium nipponense. The sequence continues at coordinate 4,173,459 of NC_087202.1, read as the reverse complement.
GAGCATGAGGTAGTTAGGTGTGTGTGTGTGTGTTTTTTTTTTTTTAAAGGGAAAAATCGCCTGCATGATTTGTCAGCCCTCACCTGAATATATCTTCATTCTCATATAGCGAAATGACCACTAAATAGATCAGCAGATGATTTAGAAGTAACATAAACTGCAAGATTAATTGACCTAAAAAGGTACGAAAACCAAGTAATTGGATTAATGACAACGGACAGGAATTGATCTCAGTCGGATCCGCTAATGAGTCACGAAAAACGGTAATTACCTTCGTAGAAGCATTTAACAGAAACTATTGCTTGCCAGAGAGAGAGAGAGAGAGAGAGAGAGAGAGGAACAAATATCTGATGAATGGTTCCGCTCCAGAGGACAGATAAGTACCTGTCGAGGCCCTCTTGCTTTAATGGTAACTAACAGAGAGAGAGAGAGAGAGAGAGAGAGAGAGAGAGAGAGAGAGAGAGAGAGATCATCTCATGAATATCTCATGAATTGTTCCACCCTGGTTTTGAATTAAAGAGATTGACAAGGAACCATTGAGAGAGAGAGAGAGAGAGAGAGAGAGAGAGAGAGAGAGAGAGAGAGAGAGAGAGAGAGAGAGAGAATATCCAATGAATTATTCCACCTTGGTTTTGAATTAAAGAAATTAAGCTGTGCAAGGGAAAGATAAAGAACCATTCATTGATTGTGCGTGAGTGCGTGTGCGAGAGAGAGAGAGAGAGAGAGAGAGAGAGAGAGAGAGAGAGAGAACATAATTATCATGCAAACAAAGACACAATACGTTCTGATAATAACGTAACTACATTCTTATTACGATTGTTAATTCATGCATTAAAATGCTTCTTCATCTGAGAATACATCGCATAAATAATTCATTGAGAAGATGAGTAAGAACACAATGACTTCTTTGTTTCCAATATAATGGGTTTATGACATGGAACTGTGAACTACTAGTTAGTTTAATATACCAACGTCCTTAATAGTACACAGACCGACTATCAGATGCTAAAACTGTTCAATCAGCTTTCTTTTCTATAATTTTTGTGCCTGGGAAGTTTGTCAGGTCTCGAATTGTCAGCCACAATTAAAAATTAAAAGTTCCAGTTTATTTACGTTTCGAGCCGATGACCTAAACGGGCGATGATGTTAAAAAACGACATACACAAGGCGTCATCCGACCTCCAGCTTACTCGGGATGCGTGCATGATTTTCCCCATCACGCATAAGCTGTAAAATTTATATTCCTAACTTGACGTCAATTACTGAGAAACATAGTATATATTCTCTCTCTCTCTCTCTCTCTTTCTCTCTCTCTCTCTCTCTCTCTCCTTCTTCTTCTTCTTTTGCATGCATTCACCTGATATGGACCATGAAGCTCGGTTAATGTAAACAAAGTTATGTTAAAGTTGTGTCTTCATTTATTACTAGAATTCCGGCCTGGTTCAATTACACCCAACTTAATTACACCGAACTTGCCCCAGATGTTAATTGATCCGCCTCCCACTAACTGGCCAAAGTTTAAAATGACGCCCAAAATTAGCATTGGTAACCCACAAAGAACTAAAACAGAAACAATCTCATATTAAAAAGTAGTAGGGTCGTGATAATTCCCTTTTAAGTGAAGACAGCTTTACCTCCTGAATAGAGGCGGTGAAAGTCATTCTGGAAGAATGATTGAAAATAGAAATATATATCCTTGTTCTGTATGCCCTTCGATAAAATGTACATGACAATTATATAAACACGAGGAAGATCTAATAGTTACTTTTCTGAAAAGAAAATTATTGTGGCGGTTTTGTCTGTCCGTCCGCACACTTTTTTTCTGTCCGCCCTCAGATCTTAAAAACTGCTGAGGGTGGAGGGCTGCAAATTGGTATGTTGATCACCCACCACCAATCACCAAACATACCAAATTGCAGCCCTATAGCCTCAGTAGTCTTTATTTTATTTAAGGTTATAAAGTTGGCCATGATCGTGCGTCTGGTAACACTATGGGACAGGTCACCACCAGGCGGAAAATTTCATGAGCAGAGGTTCATACAGCATTGTGCACTGTACAGAAAAGTTCGGCGCATTCGTTACCTATTTTTATGTCCTGACAAGGTATATATACGCTTTATTATGTAGTATCTGATTCTATGTTGTCACGAAATGTTCAAAATATTCACTTAAAAAAGTAAATAGCTGAAACCATAATTGCTTAAGTACGACCAGCTGAGAGAGAGAGAGAGAGAGAGGAGAGAGAGAGAGAGAGAGAGAGAGAGAGAGAGAGATCTTCCCCAAAACGAAGATGCATCTATTCATGCTGATTATCATCTAGTTAAAATACCGCATGGTCACTCAAACCAAACATGCTGTAAGTGTAGCTTTCTCTTTAATATTAAAGTATTCTTTAAAACAGCCCGGTGTCCAGACATGCGCTAAGCGAAGCTTTCAATTTAACATTAAAGTATTCTCTAAAACAGTCCAGTGTGGTCATTTTCGAAATAAATATACGAAACACGAAAAGAAAACCTATTAGTGACTTGCTATCCCGTAGCATGATATGACAAACTGGCTGAAGTTACGTCATGAACCTTACATATGCTCATGAAAAATACAGATATTCGTAACAGAGAAAAGTATTTTGCTTCTGAATACAATCACTGCCGTATCCTGTATAATGCTGAGGCTTTGTTTTGCTAGTAGTTAAAAAAAATCATAAAAGTGAGCTTTAGACAATCGTCAAAATCGGATTTAAATCCCTGAGGATGACTACCTTAGTACAAAATATGAAAATGATGTGTGTCCTCTCTCTCTCCCCAGTTTTACACGGCTCACTATCGACTATATTAGGAATTTTATTTGGTTTTCTTTTGTATGTAATATGGACGGGGACTACGTGGAAACAAATTCCCGATATGTATACTAGTATTGCACCAGCCACTTTTTTATTTATTTATCCTTTTTCCATGCCTCTAGGTTATGTTAGGTTAGGTTAGGCCAGTTCGATAATTTATCCACTGGGTAATTTGGGCGTGTGGGAGAATAATGAGATCATTTTCAAGAAGATTCTATCGTTAGTTTTTTTTTACGCTAACTTTATGCAACAGAGTTTTGAATTAAAAAAACATAATAATGACACAGACATTGATTATTTTGAAGAAAATACGCTATTTAAATTATAAGAAACACATATTCAACGTAGAATTAAATGAGTATAATACTAGATCAAAAAACGGACGGACGGAATATCTGTTCCCAGTGAAGACAGGGCAGATCTCCAGACACACTGACTTCAGAAGGTCTCTCTTTTCTATCAGAGTTACTCAACGGGATTCCCAATCGAAGGAAAACAGAATCACATCCATCGCAAACAACGTAGCAGGGTATTGGAACAGAGGAAGCAACTGGCCCAAACAATTGAAACGAAACTCGCAGCAAAAGGGGATGCAGAAGGATTTTGCCCGACGTTCATCGCCACGGAGAGCAAACATGATCAAAGGCTCTCCCGAAGGCTCAGGTGTTATCAGTGCATTTGCAGACAGGAGCGATGGAGAATGACAACCGGGGAACGCTCGGATTACAGTCGCAATGCGCTTATGTTGTCTCGCTTTTACTCAACTAATGGAAATAGATCGACGTAGCCCTTTCTGGCGGAAACTAAGCATCCGAGTTAATCGGAAAGTGAAGCAATAAGGAAACTATGCATTCGAGTAAATCGGAAAGTAAAGCAAATAGGAAACAACGCATTCCAGTAAATCGGAAAGTGAAGCAAAAAGGAAACAATGCATTCAAGTAAATCGGAAAGTGAAGCAAAAAGGAAACAATGCATTCTAGTAAATCGGAAAGTGAAGACAAAAACGATCACAAGAAGTGAATACGAAATTAAATATCTTTGTGGTTATTCAACACACTAAAAAGGGATAGGCGGAGACTCCTACATATCAGCAAGTTTTAAAGCTAATATCTGACACTTACCCGGCATCTTGGTGAGCTTGGAAACAATCATTTCTCTCTCTCTCTCTCTCTCTCTCTCTCTCTGTGACAGAAAATGCCTTTGTGGCTGAACGTTTCCATATTTTTGCTTCATCCAGACGTCGCCAGTTAAATCTCTGGAGAGGACGAAGATACCTGGGGCCCGATGACTTGAAACCACCCTGTGGCTCTGTGGAAAGAAACGATGTGAAGTGAGAACCAGGTGGTCATTCCACTGATGAGGAAAAAGCAAAGAAGAGAAAGAAGAGAAGAAGGATTGACCTAGAAATATCAATGTTCAGTTACTGGCTCTCTCCCATTATATAACCCACTTTCATGATTAAGGAAAATAACTACATCCCGTCCACGCGTTAATGTCAAAAACCCATTATATTGGACACAAAGAAGTCATTGCATTATTACTTATCTTCTAAATGAATTATTTATGCACAATGTATTGACAGATTAAGGAGCAGCTTAAAACATAAATTATTAATCGTAATAAGAATGTAGTTACGTTATTATCAGAACGTATTGTGTTCTCTCTCTCTCTCTCTCTCCCTCTCTCTCTATGGACCAACATTTGTCATTCGTGATCATTGGAAATAAAACAGTGATTCATCTACAATGTTTCGCCGTGTTTGGTACTAGCCCCTTGGGCGTCAGATGTGTTTCCCCGTGTTTAGTACAAGTCCCTGGGGATGAAATGCACTTAGGGATATATCATCGCCCCCCCCCCCCCTCCCCCCAGGGCTAGTACTAAACACGGCGAAATACATTTGACTTCCCATGGGCTAGTACTAAACAAGGCGAAGCAGTGTAGATGAATCACTGTTTCGCAGTATTTAGTACTAGCCCTCAGGGTTCAAAATTGATCACACACACACACACAAGTTCATATCTCTACGGACATACCGCACCGTATTTCATTTGCTCAGGAAAACCATGAAACTGCGG
>NC_087202.1:4156045-4161045 GCF_015104395.2 Macrobrachium nipponense | reverse complement strand
TGTGTTATAATACAACCATCGCTCCATCTTATAAAATGCGAGCTGAAGTATGGACTAAATTTGTTTAGGACGCTACAGCCATCCACCACTTTAATGAGATCTCTAAGCAATAGGTTCCTTTTGTATACCCAACCGATTAACTACACTTATATACAGCGATAAGGCGCCGCTGCCTTCAACGTATAGATTAAAACAAGGTTTATTTTGGTTTCATCCCATATTAAAATGCTGAGGTACAGTAGAAGGAACGAAAGTGATTGATGCTAGGGGTCTAAGGAAGACACGCTGCAAAGAACCTTAAGTAATGCCTACAGTGCACCGCATGAGGTCCATTGACGGCACTACCCCACTACGGGGATTTTGATATCTTGTCCTTGTGTCCTTGACTGACAGAAAGATACACTCTCTCTCTCTCTCTCTCTCAGAGGCTGTCTTTAATGGATATACCAAAATCTACATTTCAGGAGAGCGGAATATACATCAAAACAACGAATAATTCCTAAACTACAAACTAACTAAACGCAAGTTGATAAAAAAAAATAAATAGCTATTATTATTATTACTGCAAATTTGACAGGAAGATTATTTTTGTAATCTAATTAAATAAAGAAATAGAAATGATAGTAATTACATAAAAAACGTAAACAAATCCACGAATTTTATACGACCGCCACAGAAGAGAATGTGGGAATATATATCTTTGACATTGAACTTAGGAATGTTTTACAATATCAGATTCGGAAATGGCTCAGAAATAAAGCCAAAACCAGTCAGGATTTACATTCAGTTTTTTCATTTCTATGTATATATATATATATATATATATATATATATATATATATATATATATATATATATATATATTAATGTAAATGGAATCTAAGTCGAAGTAATCTAACTAAAATATATATAACAGAAATTATGGTAATGGCATAAAAAACATAAATAATCCACGAAATTTATACGACCGCCACAAAAAGAGAAAGTACGAATATATTTCTTGGATAATAAACTTGGTAATATTTTTCAATACCTAAACTTTCATTGAGAATAAAAATATAAGTAAAATAAATAAATAAATAATAAACTAGACGAACGCTAAAGCTGAGGGAATCTCACACTATTATTTAGGATACAAATTTAAGTAAAATAAATAATTAAATAGACTACACAAACGCTAAAGCTGAGAGAATCTCTGCTTCGAAACGGTAGGATGATAAGGTTCAGCTGTCGTGACGCTGCAGCCCAAGAGTCTCAGAGCATAACTTGCAGCTCTATGGTCCCCATCAGGAATATGGCAACGAAATGAGATACCTGGGACGACTCAGCTGCCACAAACAGAGGCGCTGCCGCTCTAATAATATACGCAAGATATATCTTGATGGAGATGAATGTTGCCGTTTCTGGCAGATGGATGGTTATTTAATTTATTGTGTTAACTTATCATTATGTTTGTACTGTATGTACTTTGTGACAAAAGAGTACAGCTGAGGTTAAAAGGAAAATTTCACAAGATGGTGGTAAGAACAGCAATGGTGTATGGTACGGAACCAGCAAGCTTGAGAAAAACAGAGAAGAAGATGGATGTGGCAGAAATGAGAATGCTTAGGTGGATGTCTGGGGTGACAAGAGAGGATAGGTTCAGGAGTGACTACATAAGGGGGTCGACTAAGGTGGTAGAAGTATCAAAGAAAGTGCAGGAGGGGAGGCTGAGATGGTATGGACACCTTTTGAGGAGAGATGAGGACCACGCTTGGAGACATACTATGGGGATGGAGGTTCCAGGAAGAAGAAGAAGAGGGAGACCAAGAAAGAGATGGAAGGACTGGGTGAGAGGAGACTTACATGAGAAGAGAATTGATGAGGCAGAAGCGCAGGATAGAAATAGATGGAAATGGCTCATCTGAAACGGCGACCCCATATAAAAATGGGAACCAGCTGGGAAGATGTTTGTACTGTATATATTACTGTTTTATATACTGTTTCAACTTATTTTTATGGTTGTTATTAAACTGTTATACTTATGTCATAGCTAAAGAAATTCCTTTTTTTAAATAAAATGTTACATTATGTTTGTGTAGTATTATATATTGTGTTAACTTATTATTTTTATGGTTATTATTAAACTGTTACACTTGTGTCATAGCTAATGAATTCCTTTTTTTTATATAAAATGCTGCATTATGTTTGTATTGTATTACTGTATTATATATTGTTTTAACTTATTATTTTTATAGTTATAATTAAACTGTTATACTTATGTCATAGCAAAACAATTTCCTTTTTTTTTAAATATTATGTTTGTACTGTATTACCGTTTTATATATTGTTTTAACTTATTATCTTTATGGTTATGATTAAAGTGTTATAGTTTTATCATAGCCAATGCAATTTTATCTTTTTATAAAATACTATATATTATGTTTGTACTGTATTACTATTAGTCGTAGATGTCAACTATTTTGTTACAGTCCAAACGGATCTTAAAGTTACCGGACTTGAATGCAATACAATTGTTAACTGATAATAGTGTCACAAACGATGTTTGTCTCAAGCACATATATTTTGAATTACTACTATATATATCAGTCCGCCAAAAAATGGCTTTTAGTTTGTGGTTAAGAGAGCTATCTAAATCACGTGACAGAGTGATTATAATCACGCCAAACACACACGCCCCCATATATATATATATATATATATATATATATATATATATATATATATATATATATATATATATATATTATATATATATATATATATATATATATATATATATATATATATATATATATATAATATATATATATATATATATATATATATATATATATATATATACTATATATATATATATATATATATAATATATATATATATATATATATATATAATATATATATATATATATATATATATATATATATATATATATATATATATATGGGTGTGTGTGTGTGCTTGAGAGAAACATCGTTTGTGTCGTTCCCAGCACATAATCTATATTTGAGAATTTCTACCACTAAATATATATATATATATATATATATATATATATATATATATATATATATATATATATATATGTATGTATTATATATATATATATCAAAGTTCCGAAAATGGCTTACAAACAAAGCCGAAACCGGTCAGGATTTACGTTCAGTTTTTCATTTCTCTATGACGTTATATATATATATATATATATATATATATATATATATATATATATATATATATATATATGTGTCAGTCATTAACCTAAAATAAAAAGTCAAAATGACTTTCTAAAATAGGGAGATATAATTTAAAATAATATATGACATATTAAAGCCAATATATAACAACTGACTGATTACGTCTAAAAAAATAAATAACATTCGAGTTTAATGTAATAAAACGATGAGTTTAAAAAACAAAATACCAACCTATCCCTGAACAATAAAATTAATAATACGGCTCACCTAATCTAAGAGGATAATTATACACTTCTTGTTCGGCTTAGAAAGATGTCGACGTTATTGACTAAGAAAAATTTCTATCATCAGATTACCAGTGGTTTGGAGATTGATTAAAGGATCTATCCCTCCGTTAATTGCTCTCAAACAGATTGCAAACTCATTCGTGGAGGGCGAAGTTAAAACACCCCTAACTATAGAAGATTCACATTAACCGTGCATCTAATGTCTAGGCCAGTCCCTTACGACGCTCCTGAGTGGCTGTTGATAAGCCAGTCACATGGGCAGGATGTATATTCCACCTCTCCTGAGGGATACGTCTTTTAGAAGTATCCCTCAGGAGAGATGGAATATACATCTTGCCTATGTGAACTTTCAAGAGAGACTAAGAGTTCCAGCACTGTGACTGGCTTATCAACAGGCAATCAAGATTGTCGTAAGGGACGAGCCTAGACATCAGATGCACGGTTAATGTGAATCTGCTATATCTCTAATCAGATTTTCTACAAGACACTTTCTTCGTTAAACGAGCAAGTTACGTGCTCGACTACCGATCTCAGGGTCCAGGTTCGATTCCCCGCTCTGCCAACCCGAAATCAAGGGAATTATAAGCTGTAGGAGGTCCCGTTGCTAAGTATAACCAATTGGTTCCTAGCCACGTGAAAAAAAAATCTAATCCTTGGGGCCAGCCCTAGGAGAGCTGTTAATCAGCTCAGTAGTCTGGTCAAACTAAGATATTCTTAACTTTTACAAGACGCTTACCTCAGGATAAAGGTAATGATTCTTAGACGAAGTGATAAAATATAAAGGACGAGAAATAAGGAATAGAAATATAGAGTTTATGACAAAGGCCAAGCACTGGGACCTATGAGGTCATTCAGCGCTGGGACGGAAATCGAGAGTAGGTAAGTCAGAAAGGTGCACTTGACGGCACTACTCGCACTAAGAGGAGGCGAAGAGGACCAAAATCAATCGTCACTCAATATGTAACTCATCTCTCCCAAGAATCGGTAACGATGGGAAGGCGATTCGATTGACAGCTCACGAGGTCTCCACCAATAATAATAATAATAATGGCACCGTTTGCTTGATTTGCTTGACAGCGAAGAACAGATGTCCCCATTCCACGCCCAGCAGGTGGATCTAATATTATATTATCAGGGGCTCGGAGGAGTTTAATCAGCAGTCGAGGCGCTGAGTTAATGGGGGTCCAGAGAGGCGCAAACACGTTGGGAGAAGATGGATTACACAGATGTCTAATGGAAGGAAGACGCGAAATGCCTCGATATTAATATCATTTTGGTGCCTCGAATTTCCAGGGCCCTTCCGTGAAAGGTGCGTCACTCGTCTATTTTATTATTATTATTATTATTATTATTATTATTCCAGTAGATGAAACCTATTCATATGGAACAAGCCCACCAAAGGGGCCACTGACTGGAAATTCAAGCTTCCAAAGAATCAAACAAAAACTTCTTTCAGTTTTCTTCTGAAGATTGAAAAAGAAACCCACAAATTCAATTTGTAACTTGTTTACTT
>NC_087202.1:4147580-4155545 GCF_015104395.2 Macrobrachium nipponense | reverse complement strand
CTCACTCACTGATAAATAAAAACACTTTGGCATCTGCCATCGTGGCTTTGTCTTCCCCCACGAATCTCTGTGCAAGTCTTCCCATAGACTTGGCTAGTGATACATTATGAATAGAAGAGGCGCACACGCACATACGAATGCACACTTCGACAACGCCTCATATTACTGGCTACAACCAGTTTCCCAAAGGCACTTTGAGAAGAGTTCATAAACTGTCGTACATTGACTTCCTGAACTAAGCACTTTTATCTCACGCCACCCCCAGAAACTCATTCATCAGCTACTCTCAGGTCGTTACCTCTGCACTGTTCTCCACATTCCATAGGTCACAGAGAACGCACGAACAATATATTATTAATAAAAATCCCTAGGCCTTACAGATAGCTCGGCCACCTATATGCTAGCCCCCGCCTAGCAAATTGCTTATATAATACAAAACACTGGCCGGCTTAAAATCAAAATATAAGAAAAACTGCACGTCTCTGGCATTATAAAATAAAGTCTTATCACGCTTTAATCTCCCAATAACACAAGACGCATTTTCTCTCATATTTTCTGCATTAGGATTCTTGAATATCCCTCTTCGCTTGTCTGCAACTAGCTGAACAGACAGCAACAGGCTATAGCAGGCTGTAGCAACTGTAGGAAGACGGAATGCCTCCCTCATCGTAGAAGACTCTCACGGCTTCTGTGGATCCCAAAAAAACACGCTGTAGAATTCTCGCGATCACCCATCATGGAAATACTTGTAATCACCCTGGACAACATGGCAGCAACCTCTCTTCACGGCTGGTGGACGTCTTGCTGGTGTCGGGGAACGACTTTTGGCGTACGTTAGTATGTCAGTCAGGTCTTTGGTCAATCTAAGAAAATTAACCCAAACATACTACTTCTATCAAACAATGATCTCAAAAGGCAGGAAATACCAACTGAACGTCTCCCAATTAACTCCCTTAAATATGACTACTAAAATGATAAGTCATTATCACAACTCTCTAAGAAAAAAAAAACATCAAGTTCTCCAACTCAATCCTCCAAACTCACACATCAGCACACACACAACTCAGAAATCACAGCAACTCCATGGAATTCTGCACTCACATTTCGAACTCGAATGTGCTCACAAAAAAAAAAAAAAAAAAAAATTCGTAACGAGCTCAAGAAAGAAAAGAATCACTGTTTGATAGAAGTAGTATGTTTGGGTTAATGTTCTCTCAAGTTCTGACATTTAAACAACCCACAAAATCAGCAAAAATCTCCAACTTTTAACAGCAAAAACCCCTTTACTGCTCAATAATTAATCACAATAAGACTTAATGTCAAACTCCCTTTACGTAAGTAACAACCCTCGAAAAATTACATCTCCCGGTAAAATCAAATCTCCCGTCCAAAAAAGAAATGCTACTTAAGCTCAATCCCCAAATCATATCTCTCATAGGAAAAGGAAGAAAACAATAAAAAAAAGGATAATCACAAGTAGATTTCCCCAATCACAAAATACATAATACATGTATAATATGCATAACTCCCACGTTTTTCCCAAGAAATGCTCCATGTAAAGCCCCGGAATTTGCCAGAAAGCAAACTCTCACACATGCGTTCGTGAAATGCTATAGCCAACATTTCCAGATATTGCAAAAATTCTGATCTATCACCATCAGAGGAAAAGAATCGGCACACGCTCGGCACACGGCTCATCACATCGCTTGTCAGCAGAAAAATCGCCTGCGGACGCATGCTCAAACAGTAGCATAAAAATTGTCTAGTCAGACACATAAGTTTGGAAACTCATGATTCTCAAGAAAAAAAGGTCTAACTGACACATTTCACAGAATTAACTCCAGGATATGACTAATGTGCACAAAAATTTGTCTCGAAGACTTATTCTCTCAACATGACTTTTCCCCAAATTATATTTCTCCAAGAATAACACACTTGTGAACATAAAAAATGCACACACATCTCCAAATGACTCGTAATGCAGTAATGCCACTTCTCTCTAAATAGTCACGAAATCAAAAAAGAGAACCACAGAAATCTTCTCTTTGCTCAAAAAAACTCCATAACCACAAAAAGAGGGTCACCCGCCAAAGATTAATTCCAACTCCATTATAGGACACCATATTAATAATAACACCACTCCGGTTATAAAAATATTTCCTCCATTTGGTTAAAAACCAACCCCCTTATATTATTCTCTTATTTCTCCAATAGCCACATGTCAGTAGAAAAAAAAACACCACTCCAAGAATAGAGAATAGTCACCTCTATTTCGGCAAATACAAAATATTTACCTTTATTTCCCCAATAACTCCATGTGGAACAACACAAGGCTCCAAAAAATATATATCTCCAAAAAGGAATATCAAAAAATGAAATCCCATCTCCAAAAAAATGTGCACTCAAGGCAACTAACTCACATACTCACAAATATTGCCCCATAATCTCCAAATATGTGTCTCCATTTGCAACAAAGATGGCTGCAAAATAATTGAACTAAACATAGCTCATATCACATTATTGGCAAATATCAAAAATGGCCAAAAAATATATCTCCCATATATTATATCTCAAAATATAACTCCAAAATAATATATACCTCCAATTATCTCCCCAAAATAATATATCTCAATTATATCTCAATTCTAACTCCAATTCTCCAGAGAATAACTCAATGTTATAGTCAAAAACTATAAAAACTCACTCCATTTAGCATAATTGCTAAAAAAGGGCAAAAACTCGGCAAATAAAACTGTCTAGAAAATTCTAGAAAAAATCACCCATGTGCCACAACTCATTATAACAGAACTCCAAAATCACAGTGTCTTACCCAAGACTTCTCCATATGCACTACGACATAAGCCACTAGAAAACTTAACCAAGTTTCCTATCTCTCGCAAAGTTGTCACAAACACAACAAGGGTATTGTGCAAGAAAACTCACAATTTCTTGAACACAAATATCCAGAGAAGAAATGTAGTGCCATTACGTATGCATTCAAAACTATGCAAAAAATTCTCCCATATATTTCTCTATAGCATCAAATAGCTAAAACACGAACACGTTCCCGAACAATGACTCTAAGTCATGAACTGAGACATTAAAAAATATCCACACCAACTGGAGAGAAAAAATAAATTCAAATTCACCCTTGGTAAAAAAAAACTTGTGTCAGCGATGGCTAATTTCCAAAAAAGGAGAAAAGAAAAATCAACGGCACTGTTCACTATCTCCCGTAACTCACTCGATGTCAAGCAATTATCTGCTGAACTCAAAAAAAAGAAAAAAAAAACTAATGTGTTGTTAGTTCCTCCCATATTTCAAAAAATATTTCACACCTCCCTTTGACAGCATTACGGCACCCACGTATTAGTATAAAAAAAAAAAATCAGTATCAGAAATATCATTATCACAAAATCACCAAAAAAAATTGCTATCATCAAAATCATCAGTATCAGTACAAAAAAAATATCACTAATGTCAATGCTTGTCCATTCTCCAAAAATACAGCACAAAATTCAGCAAAAGTTCAGCAAATTCAGCAAGATTCAACACAATTCACCAAGATTCAGTCAGATTCATCAAGATTCAGCAAAACTCATCCCCGTGAATGACTGAAATATTCTCCAAAATTACAAAAACTCAACAAATAATTAAGACAAGACTTCTCCCATTAATTCATCGTAATAATTCTCCTTGAATAATTATCTGTAATAATTATCAACTAATCTCCCATGAAATATCTCAAATCTCTCGTAAAACAATTCTCCCGTAATGATAATTATACTTAAGCAAACCTCCCGTGACACATCTCAAGTATAACAATTATTAATAATAATAATAACTCTTCATAGCAATAATTCTCTTGCAAAAATCTCAAGTAAGGGTGAAATTCAAATAGCTTACACTAGTATTGCTGAATCCTATGACATCCAATTTCTCCAGCATGCAACACCATGACATAACACCATTGCCACACAACAACACAGATACAACACCAATCATCGGCATTTCAAAGTAATTTCTCCAACACAATAAAAAAAATAATCTGTGTATCCCCCTTATATTTTGTGTCTTTCAAGGCACAAAGAAACATATAACACATCCCGTGCATGTTAACTACTTTTCCCCTCATTCACGGAAAAGAAAAATCTCTTTTTATTTCCTTTTCTCTTCCTCCAAGAGAGAAAAAAAAATATCTTTTTAAAAAAAAAAGACTCTACGGGCATTTCACTTCATCAACTTATCAATCAGCTGATATCTTAGCATCCAATGTCAAGGCCAGACCCATTCCCCAACACAAAGAAAAAAGAAGAAAAAAGGGGGAGTTCACCCACACTGAGAAAAAAAAATTTCTCCCCCCCGTGAGAACAACCCCTCAGTCGAGCGGCAGAACGGCCCGAGGCATTCACAGCAGTACCCCCATCTCCCCTTGAACAGTGTCTGAGGACCCCTTCCCAAGGTATACACTAGTACCCATCCCTGCACTATCTCTCGAGGGAGGCTAGTGGTACCTTCCATGCGACTATCCCCCCCGAGGGATGCCAGTATACCCTCGCAATGCAAGGCGCCTCTCTGCAGAAATGTGCTGAGCCCGTAAAATTGTGGCCGCTCTGTGTCTCTAAGCCAGATATGATTATCCAAGCACAGTTCACATGCATAAATACATCTTAATACACTCTTATGTGTTTAAAACAAAGACGAATACGTCTATTATAAACACGTGCAAATAAAGAAAACACGTCACTATGGGGCAAAGACAAGAAAAATTGTTGACCTCTTGAACCAATCCCATAACCCTGAAATATTTAAACAAAAACCCTCTCCCTTTTGATAAACAATAGTTTAACACTCACCACTCCATAATGGGAACAAAAGGAACTCGAAATTCTCGTAGAATACGTAAATCTCGTCGGCACAATACAAACGCGATCGGCGAGATGACCCCTAGCAACCGTCACTCATGAACTAGACTGAGTTGCTTGTCTCACGACTCCCGCCCTGAAGAATCTCGGTACGGGCAAATTTGATGACCCTAATAGAAATTCTTTCCTCATCCCCCCATCCCACGGACGGATATTTTCTCTACCCCTTTTTCACTTAGCAACCGAGATCTAACAATTTAACAATTTTCCACAATCCCTCAAAGCTTTGTCGTTCGAAAACTATCGCTAAGCCATAACCCCTTTTATTTTCTAACTGACCACCCATCTCTACATTGGCATTCCTAGGCATAGAAAAAAAAAAAAAAACACTTTCATATCCCCTCTTAACCGTCTGCCACCACTATAACATTGGGGAATTTCCCCCAGTCATTCATAAGGTAAGCGTGGACACGAAACGGAAGGCAGACCCACACATCCCATTACTTATAACCTTTCTCTCTCTCTCTCTCTAGCACCGACAATCTCTCTCTCTCTCTCTCTCTCTCTCTCTCTCTCTTCTCTCTCTCTCTCTCTCTCTCTCTCCACCTCTTTCTCTCCATTCTAACAGGCAATGAAAATGAGAGAGTTGCGTCATAACACTAACGTTTATTAACAAGAATAAATGAACCAATCAATCAAGTAATCCAGTCTTACAGACTAACTCAAAAACAGTACATTGTCAAGTCACCAAAGAAAGTCCACACCCCTCCGGGAACTCTTTTGTCCCCCGGCATTTCCAGATCCGTCTGTTTCAAAGATACAGAACACATCCCGGTAAGTACACACAAGTTTAAAGACAAAGTTAATAAAATGGAACATCTTACAAGAATATCAAACAGCCAATCCCGTGGCTGGAAAGTAATTTCAACTTGGCTAAAGTAATTCAACTCACCCATTTTCAGCCGGAATATCTCACTCACTGATAAATAAAACAACACTTTGGCATCTGACATCGTGGCTTTGTCTTCCCCCACGAATCTACTGTGCAAGTCTTCCCATAGACTTGGCTAGTGATACATTATGAATAGAAGAGGCGCACAGCACATACGAATGCACACTCTTCGACACTCATATTACTGGCTACAACATTTCCCAAAGCACTTTGAGAGAGTTCATAAACTGTCGTACATTGACTTCCTGAACTAAGCACTTTTATCTCACGCCACCGAGAAAACTCATTCATCAGCTACTCTCAGGTCGTTACCTCTGCACTGTTCTCCACATTCCATAGGTACAGAGAACGCCACGAACAATATATTATTAATCAATATCCCCAGGCCTTACATATATATATATATATATATATATATTATTATATATATATATATATATATATATATATATATATTATTAAATAAAATAAAGCAATGCGCTGAGATAAAAATATAGAATCAATTATACTTCCAAAAATTTCTAACAAGGAAAAATGCTCGAGCAAGAAAAGGAGACAGAAAAATATTCACTTGCACGAGAAATAGCAATTCCAAGTGTGGCACTTTAAAAAAAAAAAAAAAAAAAAAAAAAAATAGCCTTTTTTTCTTTTTTATCGACGTCACACCTGAGCCTCTGGAGTGATTGATTGTTGAAGGAATCTTTTTGTGCATCTTTTTCTCTGCGGTTATAATTTTAAAATCAAGTTGGATAGTTACGCCTCTGTGGATTTGAATTCATTGTGATTATATTCTTAGCAGTTTCGTCTTCTCTTTTATTAAGAAGTCTTCAAGATGTGTCATAACATCTCCACCCCATCTTCGTCGGATGGAGATTTGATTGGTTGGTAGCGTCGTGGCATGCTACTCGATGTCGCTAGTTCGCGCCTTCCCCAGGCCGATGAAACAATCACTGGCTCTACATCATGATCAGTTACTGCTGAAGTGTTGGTGAGGCGGGGTCTTTAGCGGTGGGAGGTTCAAAGTAGCATTCTTTGGAAGCTTGAATTAACTTGCATCTTTTTGCATACGGGTGAGTTCGTAGCTTCGCTATAGTAGATTCACATGAACCGTGCATCTGATGTTTAGGCCAGTCCCTTAAGACACTCCTGATTGGCTGTTGTTGATAAGCCAATCACAAGGCTGGAAACTCTCCCCAGTCTCTCTTGAGAGTTCACACAGGCAGGATGTGTGTTCTACCTCTCCTGAGGGGTACTTTTGAAAGACTTATCCCTCAGGTTTCTCCAGCACAGCGAGAAACCAGGTCAGTCCCGCGAAACCGTGTCACGGATAGCCAAAGATGTGGGTCATTGTATTGACACTGTATGTACGAAATACAAGTTTTAAGTGGATTAATGATAAGTGGCAACATCAAAGGAAATTTATATCCAATTGCCAAAGAAATTCCACATTTGATCTCAATCTGTTTCGTTTACATCACTGGTTCTTAACTTTTTTATGACCACGCCCTCTCTAAGAGTTGGTCCTTTCTTTCACCCCACCCCCCTCGCCTCTTGCATCTATGAGTAAAATTCCCTCCCAGATTTAAAGGAAAATAAAAAAAATACGAAAGAGAATGGTTTTCGTGAGAGGTCAGTGCAAAACAGGTCAGCCCAACGAGCCTAACTTGAGCAGTAGACTCTGGGAAAGTAACGTCAGAAGGCGATACTTTTACATTTTTTCATAAACTTCTGAATATTATTAGTTCCTCACTCTTGTTAAGAGAATAACGAATAATATTAATGAATTTATTTTTCATTTATCCCTTGGGCTCGCGCCTTCCCTGGAAATTGCTGAAGCCCCCCGAAGTGGGGGGGGGGGGGGGGTGCCGCTACCCAGGTTAAGGACCACTGGTTTAGATGTAATAAATCGCGCGTTTCTTGACACCTGTATATTTTTTATTAACATATGACGAAGCAGAACAGCGTGTATAGAAAAATTCATCTGCCATCAGACCCTTTTAAGAAACTGGCACGGTTTCTTCACAGGGAGGACATTTCTTCATGGACATTCTTTTCTAAAGTTCCTTGCGTCGTCTTAGCTTGAATACTGACTATACGTCCAAAGATACTCAGCCACAATAGACTTAAATCGCTTGAAGGGAAACTCAG
>NC_087202.1:4102580-4142580 GCF_015104395.2 Macrobrachium nipponense | reverse complement strand
CTTCCATGTGCAAACATATGTTTTTCCATCTTTTTATGAAAGAAAGTTCCTTATCCTGAACGGTTATCCAGTTATTTCTTCATTTTTTGAAAAAAGAATGAACATAGTCAAAAACAAGGAAAGCATGAGAATTTATAGCATTTATGAAAGCTTTACCAGGACCACCTAATTTACCATAAACTGCAACGTTTGTGTTGCAATTATCACCTACACAAGAAATTATAGTACCACCAGCATCGCTAACCGCTACTAGAGCTTCAACCAACCAGAATTTCCTTGAGTTGATCTGAATTAAGTTTTGCAACAGGGTAAATGCGTCAGTATATATTTAGGGCCACCAAAATGGCAGACAACTTCAATTACTAAAGCATGTGTTGCGAGAACTTCGGTATCACAAGAACCATTTTGAGCGTAACCAACAACACGACCACCTGAGTACCTATGTGTTTCTGTGAGCTTCACTTCATCAAAAAGAATGTTGACAAGACGCTGCTGAGGTTTAAGTTTTTGAAAAAGTTGCTCCAAGTTTTTATCATGTAGACTACAGGAGAGAAGTTTTTTTTTTTTCAACAGTTCCACTCTAGGTAAAACAACTGAACCAGACTTTCGTAGCATTTATATGCAGCTGGTTGAAATGTTATGGAGTTCGGCACCAAGAACTAAAGATTTCTGTCAAAGCGACGGCCTTCTGGATGAGTGAGTAATAACTGTAACTGAGAATGAAGAAACTGAAAATGAGGCGAATCAGAACAACTCATATGGCTCAATTCCTGTACTGCACTTTTCAGATAGTCTGCATCTTTGACCTCATACTCTGTTATGCATGACATATTTTTATCAAACTGGACCATTTACTGAGAAGGCTATTCTTTGCAGACAACCAGCTTTAGAAAAATATGTCTTAGGTATTTTCCTTTCCATTTTTCTCAACGCATTTAAGATACAAAAACCCAAATGACGATTCACATGTTTGCAAATGGAGAAATTGGATAACGGAAACGGACCCTTCCCTGCATCAGTTTTAGAAATGTAAATATCATCACTATCACAAACAATACGATAATCCTTTGAGATATGCTCCTGGATGTCATTACAAAATGAATAAAAGTCGCGATCTTATCCACAACTTCATTTCGGAGTCTTTCGTTTTTCAGCTTGGGTCTCTGCTGAAGCCAGTTGTAATTCTGGGTGCTGAGGGGACCTGCTTTAAGCATGACTTTGAAACTCCATTGGAAAATGGATGGTGGATGACTTGGTCTTTTCCCTCCTTTAACTGTAATCCATTCACAGTCAAATGATGAGCACAGGCATAGATCTGCTTCAGCTGTAGCAAACTGGAACGCTCATTTGGCATAGCATCGATCCAACGGTTTCGCTCCACTTCATCAGTTGGAAATGATACTACTTTTGGTGTATGGTTCATCCCTGTAATTTCCTCGACATCCGTAGACATACACTTCTTAGGCATTTGTGCGTTGTTAGTAGAAACCCCTGAAAACAAAATTAAATAAATTATATCAATTATGGTTCTAAGACAGTTTTGGCAATTAGTTTATCAATATGTTGCTAGATTACATTCCTTTTTCGACTAAAACATAAACTCCTTAAATAGGCCCATTTTATGACTAACATACGGCACTAAAAGTGAATAAAATGTAAAAATGTTTACATACATTCAAATCATTGTTACATACATTCAAATAATTGTTCTACATACATACAAATCATTGTTTTACATACAGTGAACGTATAATTACGTCATAAAAAATAGTGGGAACCCAAGTTTCGCAACCCGAGAGTGCAAGATACTAGTCCTCTATTTAAGGGTGGGGTCTATAATGGTCGGTGGACGTGTCCTGCCATGTTCGAAGTTTTAGCCAAGCCAAAGAACGGGAACTCTTAAGAGTTTTGCATCGCTGGCCCCTCTCTCTCTCTCTCTCTCTTCTCTCTCTCTTCTCTCCTCTCTCTCTATCTCTCTCTCTGAAATAATATATTTTCATACATGTTAACCGAAGGGGAATATTTTAGTTGATGATAATTTCTTATATAATATATATGAGTTTTTATCACATCACCGTGATTCATATACGTACATTAAGCTACAAATGTCCTTTAATATCCGATTCGCTCTTCCTCGGAATTAATATATTTCCATATATGTTAACCGAAGGGGAATATTTTAGTTGATGATAATTTCGTCCTCTCGTGGATTCGAACCAGCGCACAAAGGAGAAATCAGGACCTCAGTGATGTCTTTACGGACTTGTTGCCGAGTCAGTACTCACTGAGGTCCGGATTTCTTCTCTGTCGGCTGGTTCGAATCCGCGAGAGGACGAAATAATTATCAACCAAAGAATTCCACTTCGGTAACATATATAAAAATATATTAATTCCGAGGTAGAGCGAATTGATACTAAAGGACTTTTGTAGCTTAATGCATGTGTGTGTATATTATATATATATTATATATAGATATATATATATATATATATATGTGTGTGTGTGTGTGTGTGTGTGTGTGTGGTGGTGTGTGTGTGTGCTTGTGTAGTGTGTGGTCTTGGGCATGCTCGTAATTTTTTAACATAAATTAGAATCAATTAACAAGGGCTATGACTTGTTTTTTTTTTTTTTTTTTTTTTTTTTTTTTTTCCTTTTTTTTTTTTCTTTTCCTTTAAGCCTCCAGCTCTGGCTTTGGGGTCAGTCAAAGCAACTCTTCCTTGCGTTAGATCTAAAGGATAATTTGAAATTCTTTTTCCTGAAGCGATTAGGATAGATGTATTTTATTTAATAAAATTGAAACCCGTTTTCAGAAACATTTGGAAGACGTCCCATTTTAACCGTTGGTGGAATAGTGTAGCATTTGTGGTTAAAAACAAGTAAGATATGCGTAATAGTTGCCTCGGAGTAATGGAGTTCTCTGAACAGCGTATAATGCTGTATGAGCCGTGACCCATTTTCAGCCACAGCCCGGTGGTGGCCTGTCCTATAGTGTTGCTAGACGCACGACTATGGCTAACTTTAACATTAAATAAAAATAAAAACTACTGAGGCTGGAGGGCTGCAATTTGGTATGTTTGATGATGGAAGGTGGATGATCAACATAACAATTTACAGCCCTGTAGCCTCAGCAGTTTGTAAAATCTGAGGGCGGACACACAGACAAAGCCGTATCGGTAGTTTTCTTTTACAGAAAACTAACAGCAGAATTTAGACGTGCGTACCTTACCGATCTAGTGAGTTACATTTTTTTCTCTGAATCAGGTGTGTCCAGATTAAACTTAAAACACTTTATTGCACTCCTCGCTAGGTCTTATGCGCGCATAGCAATCTTTAACTTTTCTATTTTTCTGCGAATTATTTTCGCAACTAATCTTCTTACATTTTTCTATCTAAAAACGTATTCCCTCTGAAGCTTTCCAATTTACGCCAGTATGGTATTTGCGTAATTCAGACAGTTAAGGAATATAACCGATGAGTTATTTTTTGGAATCTCTCTCTCTCTCTCTCTCTCTCTCTCTCTCTCTCTCTCTCTCTCTCTCTCTCTGACGTTAAATTTCTTATTATCTATTCGTAATCACTCTATATTCATTTCCAAATACAGATTCAGTGTAGTCTTTTGTATGAAGGGAATGAATGTTAATTACCTAATTTTTAGGAGCTTTGAAGTTCCACAAAACAGTTTTTGTTCGAAAGAAGATCAATGACGTCGAATAAAATTGAATGCGATAGAATACAGGTGAAATCAATCGCATATGAGATAATTAGCTGTAATAATGTAAAAATATTCTATTGGAAGATCTGTTCTATTGAATATCATAGAATGTGACATGAAGGACTGTATGAGGATTTTCCATGAGGGGTGTCAACATGGTAATCGTTTTCACCGTTTTTGTTTAATTTGGTACCATGGTCAACTAAAAAAATTATCACAGAAAGGTAACAAGCATTCAAAATACACTCTGCGGAAAAATAAATAAATAAATAAATAGAGAGAGAGAAGTTAAGCGAGGTATATCTTAGTTTAACTAGATCACTGAGCTGATTAACAGCCCTCCTAGGTCTGGCCTAAAGGATTCGATATTTTTACGTGGCTAGGAACCAATTAGTTACCTAGGAACGGGACCTACAGCTTATTGTGGGATCCGAACCACGTTATATCGAGAAATGAATTTCTAATCACCAGAAACAAGTTCCTCTGATTCCGCATTGGTAAAGCGATGAAGCGAACTCGGGCTATCAAGTCGGTAGTCGAGCACGTAACCCATTTGCCCAACGAGGAACTCAACATATAAAGCGTCTATAATTCCTGTTAACTAATAAGTTTCGTGGTAAAAGTAATTTTTGAATTGCAATGAAAAATCTAGAGGTACACATATCAGAAATTACGATAACTGACCGCTTAAGAATTCAAAAAAGGTTGCACGATAGAAAAACTTAGCAAATAAAAATGAATGATTCAATTAGACAAAGCTATTTTCTTTCAGGAGAAAAAAGGAACAGGCGGAAAAGCGCTAAAGGTTTTTCCTCTGATTTCTTCCCAGGTTACCCTTCCAAAGAGAGAAAGAGGAGAG
The DNA here is from genome assembly GCF_015104395.2 of Macrobrachium nipponense. Taxonomy (NCBI): domain Eukaryota; kingdom Metazoa; phylum Arthropoda; class Malacostraca; order Decapoda; family Palaemonidae; genus Macrobrachium; species Macrobrachium nipponense. The sequence continues at coordinate 4,138,009 of NC_087202.1, read as the reverse complement.
GTTCTAGGAATTTCGATTCCCTTTGAAAAATTCTTCCGTTGGAATTGCTTCTCTCGGTGCGATAGAAGAGTAATTCCCGCTTTGATTTCTGGTAGATTTGTCCGCGAAGGACTTGGAATTACGTCATGGCCACGCTCGGTATTGCCGTCAGTGGACCTCATGCAGTGCACCGTAGGCATTACTTAAGGTTCTTTGCAGCGTGCCTTCTTTAGGCCCCTAGCTGCAACCACTTTCGTTCCTTTTACCGTACCTTCTTTCATATAGTCTTTCTTCATCTTTCTCTCAGTTGATTCATATTGTAACTACTTTGAGGTTTTCCTCCTGCTACACCTTTCAAACCTTTTACCGTCAATTTCCATTTCAGCGCTGAATGACCTCATAGGTCCCAGTGCTTGGCCTTTGACCTAAATTCTATATTCAATTTAACTCAACTTATTCCTTCTGGAAGGGCTGCGCTAAATAAATGAAGAGATAGATAGATAGATCTGTAGACAGAACAGATAATTGTCGTCAATGTCAACACGAACTTTCCCTGGAAAGTTTCTTGTTGGATTTGATTTGTAAATTGTTTTAAACCGACCTTCATCTGATGCTTGAAGTATGTCCTGTGGAATCTGTAAATACATCATTTCAATTCTGTGCCACTCTTCCACGTGGTTTGTGAGAGTTGATCATAAACCTCAAATCAATTCTTTATTCGTAAATTTCATAAATATTCAGTACTGATGGAAAATCGGCCTTCAGTAAAGCTATATCTAAAAAAAATATTGCTAAAAAGTAAGTAGGTAACATCACAGAGAGAGAGAGAGAGAGAGAGAGAGAGAGAGAGAATTTCTTGTGCTTAATGGAAAAGGCCGGGAAACCTTACACACACACGTATACGGAATAGGGCCTGTCCAATCACAAGCACTCATCCAAAGCACATAAAAACACTGACACAGTATATATGATATATATATATATATATATTATATTATATATATATATATATATATATATATATATATATTATTTACATATATCACAAATTTCCACAGGTAAAAAATGGGAAACTGGACATACTAGGTGCTGACCGGTTTCAGCTTTATTTCCAAGCCACCATGCTGATGGCTTGGAAACAATGCAGAAACCGGTCAGGTCCTACCTACGCAACCTGTCTCTCACCTTTTCACCTGTGGTTATGCGTGATCTAGCTCTCGCCTATCCCAAACTTCCCGCTGAAGCTGGCACGTACTCTCAATCGAAGCTTGGTCCTGATAAATGTATGACCAATTCGGAACACTGACTGATATTCATGGCATGCTTTTAATTACTCTTCGACTGATATTCATTGCATACTTTTAATTACTATTGGTTCAGGAACACTCACTGATATTCATGGCTTGCTTTTAATTACTATTGTTTCTCCTGTCAACAATTTTGTTTGCGTTAATTTTTCTACTTTTTTCTGTATTTTATAAAACAGAACATACAGTAATACGCCTGCTTTTACATAAATCACAAAACTTACAATTGTAAATTCAGGCAAATTTTCTTTATTTAACATCTGATTAATAACAAGATCTTAACCCATAATATTATTTTCCAAACGTTGCATTGGAGGGAAGCAGAGATTTCAACTTAATCCTCATCCCCCTTGGAGGATTATTCAAGGTTTCACTGAGGTTTTGTTATTCAAGTATAATTTGTTCACGCACCGTGTTGCGTTTTGCTCTAATGAACAAGGCTCGAATTTTTGTTAGCATATATATATATATGTATATATTATATATATATATATATATATATATATATATATACGTATATATATATATATATATATATAATATATATATATATATATATATATATATATATGATGGATGTATGTGTCTTTGTGCCACATACCCTTTGACATGCATCGAGCAATTTTTTTCAACCAAAATTGGTATACATATAACTTAACATCTGGGAAAGAATACATCACTGGCACCAAAGGGTTGTTATTGGGAGGGCATTGGGAAAGGGATGAAAATGAAATTAACTGAAAGCGATAGATATTAGTGTCTAATCCATAGATTTCTAAGTCGCTGAGATGAATAGTGACACTTCCGAGCCCCTTTAATTTCAAATTCAACCTCAGTAGGGGGTGGGGTGAAAAGGGGTGGGAAGGGGTGACATATAAAAATAACCAAACCTCTCAGGAGCTTTCTGATGACGAATTCAGTGAATAGGAGTTATTTTGTATTCGTCTGTTTTCAATGTCATAAAATCCCACAGTAATCTGAGTACGTTTATGTAAATCTCCTTGTATATAGCTAGTTCACCTTCGTCCCTTACTCTGAAAAGTTTCGTCATTTTTCGTCTCGTAACATTTTCTATTCCGTTGAAAGGTTTTGACCGTCAGTCTTGTCATCGTAAAGTATGAGACACCGTCCTATTTAAAGCTATCCCCGCCAGCCCCACCCCAAAAGTTCCCCTAATTTACTTAATAACCTGCCACGCGGAGATGGCTGCCACTTTGGACAAATACCGTCTAAAGTCTCCAAGGGAGAGTTTCCACAGCATCTTTGGACGATCTCCTAACAGTCTATAGTGGGGGATACTCTGGGTTGAGCGTCAGGCATTATTATTATTATTATTTTCTCCTAGTATGAGCTGCATATTAGGACCCCTTTCGATAGCCTGGTAATTAACATAAAATATACCTTTCCAATTTTGTTGATGTTTCGGTTCGTCCTTCTGTCGAGATGATCTTATGAAACGATGCCTACTCTACGTCAGCTGACTTAAGTCGATCGCCTTGAATCTATCGAGTAAACAGATGTACAGAAGAAATATTTTGTCTTTACTAATGAGACGTTAAGGTTTTTGACGTATGCATATTCATTGCTATTTTAAGCAGCAGGTCCCGAGTCGAATGTGTTAGGTCGTACGTAGGGGAATTGTGTGGGGCAAAAAAAAAGAGGAAAAAATAATATAAATACAATTAAAATAAATAAATAAATAAATAAGCAAATTAATAAATAAATTAATTAATTAATAAAAACACAAGCAGACTGTGAGGTAGTAGAAATCGGTTCGTCTTTTCAGAATAGGATAGCGAGGACTTTGTATATTGCTGCCATCTCAGAGAGAGAGAGAGAGAGAGAGAGAGAGAGAGAGAGAGAGAGAGAGAGAGGGGGGGTGTTAATAACTTGGAACGTGTAATTGCATGGAATTCCGTTAGCACTGAATACCATGAAGTGAATGAAAGCCAAAAGATACTGTGCTATTTCACTGCCAGTGACCACCGTTTTATTCCTTGCATTTTAAAAGCAATTTTAATCAACTCGAAAGATTGTGAAATAATTTAGCTGCACCAATATTCAGAAGAACACTATGAAAATACTTCGTCTTCATCTGGATGTTGTCTTAATATGGTCCTTTCGCTGGAGTTTCTTCGACGCAAACGAGTTTTCTGCACAGCCCGCTACAGCGTAGTATAATCAAGGCCACCGAAAATAGATTTGTCTTTCGGTGGTGGTCTGGGTATACTGCTATATGAGCCGCGGCCCATGAATGTTTAACTACGGCCCATGTGGTGGCCTGTCCTATACCATTGCTAGAAATATGGTTCTGGCTAATTTTAACCGAAAACCAAATAAAGACTACTGAGGCTAGAGGGCTGCAGTTTGGTATGTGTGATGATTAGGGGTTGGATGATCAACATACCAATTTGCAGCCCTCTAGCCTCAGTAGTTTTTACGTAGATGAGGGTGGACGGTCAAACACCACTGCCCGGTGGTGGCCTGTCCTATATCGTTGCCAGAAGCACGGTTATGGCTAACATTAACCGTAAATGATATAAAAACTACTGAGGCTAGAGGGCTGCAATTTGGTATGTGTGATGATTAGGGGCTGGATGATCAAGAGAGTAATTTGCAGCCATCTAGCCTCAGTAGGTTTTAAGTGCCTGGCAAGATAGTTTTCTTTTACAGAAAATTAAAAGTAGAGTATACCTCTTATTGAAAGATCACCAACTAAGTTTTCCGGCAATTCCTACTCTATCCATTTATCCAATTCCTGCCAGGACGATGAGTAGTGCGCTAGATGAGAATTGCGTCTTTTATTATTCTCAACTTTTTCATCTTCGAATACTTTAGTTCCATTTTACCAATACGATAATTTTTCTTCTCGATATCCTCTGACACGCACAGACTTTATATATATATATATATATATATATATATATATATATATATATATATATATATATATATATATATATATATATAATAGGAGCCCATCAAAACTCCAAAATGTAGAGAGAAAATACTATTACTTATTTCAGAGATTGTTGTCTCTCTCTTCAGAAAGAGACGGCAGTTTCTGAAATATAGTATTTTCTCTCTATATTTTGGCGTTTTTATGGGCTCCTGTTATTTAGATGAAATTCTGTATGCAACAGAACATTTTTACCAATCATATATATATATATATATAATATATGTATATATATTATATATATATATATAATATAGTTATTAAGTATGCAATCACAAAAATCACTATATAATTATATGTATGTTAGTATGTATGTATGTATGGTTGCATATATATTCATAAAGTATGCAATCACAAACATAACATCCAGATCCAGGAACCAACCTCTAGATATGTATTGGAGAGATAAGAAAATTTTCCATTAAAAGAATTGGCCCTCTGGGTTTGACTGTTATGCCCGACTAGGGTATATGGGCACTAATGGAAGATAGTCTCAGGGTTTTATAACCCTCAGATTTTGTTTTGGACTTCGAATGTCAATATTTTTTCAGGCAATGCTGCCAGACTCAATTTCAGAAATGTACTTTTTCCCATGATATGTACATTTGTGTGCGGCATAGTTTTTTGGAAGACTGTTCGATTTGTCAATAATCTTGTTGTGATGGGAGGAACCATACTGAATTGATGATGTCTATATATATTATATATATATATATATATATATATATAATATATTAAATATATATATTTATATAGTATATGTATATATATATATAGATAATATATTTATATTTATATATATAATATATATAAACTGAATCACTTCCTGTGAACATTTGAATATTGAATAAACAAGTAAAAAATTGCACCAAACCTTCTTCGGCGCAATCGAGTTTACTGCTGTACAGCCACTACAGCTTATTATAATCAACGCCACCGAAAATAGATCTATCTTTCGGTGGTCTCGGTAGAATGCTGTATGAGCCGCGTTCCATCAAATTTTAACCACGGGGCGGTGGTGGCCTTATCGTATATGGTTGCCAGAAGCACGATAATGGCTAGCTTTAACCTTAAATGAAATAAAAACTACTGAGGCTAGAGGGCTGCAATTTGGTATGTTTCATGGTCGGAGGGTGGATGATCATAGTTCCAATTTGCAGCCCTCTAGCTGCAGTTATTTGTAAGATCTAAGTGCGGATAGAAAAAAGTGCGGACGGACAGACAAAGCCGGCACAATAGTTTTCTTTTACAAAAAAACTAAGAGCATACTTATACAAATCACCCGACAAATAACAAGTGATCATCACTGTTTCAGAAAAAAAAAGAATATTTTAGATTATTAACAGAGGAAATTAACACATCTAATGTTATGGAATATATGTGAAATTAATTATTATAATAATATAAGTTTTTGCATATTATTGGTATTCTTAATAACAATCGCATTCCCTTCAAGCAAAGACATTCCTATATATTTGAATTATAACTATTTTAAATAAAATTCCAATAATGGTTGACTAAGCAATTTCATTAAACGCATTTAATACTGCTTATTTCATTCGCCTGATTAGCCAATAAAACACCGTGATTTCACGCTTCGATTTTTCCCATTATTAGTCTAAAAAAATTAAAGATATTAAAAGCAATCTGCAATATTTATTCCCTAATTCATTACTTCTCTTTATTGATTGTGATATTCTTGTGGAAGGCGTTCTATGTTGGGTTTGGTCAGTGATTTTGCTTTAAGCATTTATCAGCGTAAAACTGAATACATGCACACACAGAAATTATATGTATAATATATACATACATACATATATATATATATATATATATATATATATATATATATATTCGTCATGCCATTTAAATGTGCGTGTGTGTGTGTGTTTGTGTATGTTTTGTTAGTTCGTCTGTGTGTTAATGGCAGACACATCTGCTTGGCCCGGTTACCATTAGATTTCCACCAAGTTGTATTTCGATTGATATTTAATGCAAATTTTAGAATACTGTCGTTTTGTCTTTTTCCAATATTGGTCTAAACGCATTTCTTTATTTCAACCTCTCTTCTTCTCTTACAATAATTTCTTTTCTATTTCAGTATTTGAAAAAAAATCTTGAAAGAATATGTTCTATTTCATTACATGATTTCTACAATAAAATATAAGATTCATATAGTAATATATGGTATATTCCCATTATCAAATAATTTATTTTTTTTTTTCGATCGATAAGAGGAGGAGGAGGAGGAGAGAGGAGGGAAAAGAGGAAGGAGAGAAGAGAGAGAGAGAGAGAGAGAGAGAGAGAGAGAGAGAGAGAGAGAGAGAGGAAAATAGAATTGGGAGTAATTATTATTTTTTTTCCAACAGTCCTTCAGGCTTGTAAAATGGAAAGGGCGAATTCCTTATCTGCCTTTTCTTTTGTTTCCTTTAGAGAGAGAGAGAGAGAGAGAGAGACGAAAATAGACTTTTGGGATGTGACTGGCACTATCCATCGTGACGCTTTTCCTGGAAAATAAAAGGATCTGTTCTCTGGATTTTTTTTTTCTGGAGCGTGAAACGTGGAGATAGTTTTGGACAGTCTCTTTGTCTCTCTCTTTAAACGCGTCACGGATCTATCTCCTTCAGTTTGAAAAGAAACAAAGATTGCTTTTGCTTTTGACCTGACCTGAAAGCTGAAAAAAACTACTGTGCTGTTTTATCTCGTCGATGCTGGTTGTCAATCGAGTATATCCATCCTGTAGTCTTTCTTTCGATAGCCTAGCTTATTTCACTGGATTGTTGTCAACCACAGTTTTAACTTATTCTCTTAGATAAATAATTCTCTTAGGTAATTTAATCTCGTAGAAAGTTAATCTCTTAAGCAAGTTAATCTCGTAGATAAGTTATTCTCTTATGCAAGTTAATCTCATAGAAAGTTATTCTCTTAGGTAAGTTAATCTCGTAGATAAGTTATTCTCTAACGCAAGTAAATCACGTAGAAATTTATTCTCTTAGACAAGTTAATCTCATAGATAAGTTAATCTCTTAGGCAAGTTAATCTCGTAGAAAGTTATTCTCTTAGGTAAGTTAATCTCGTAGATAAGTTATTCTCTTAGACGAGTTAATCTTGTAGATAAGTTATTCTCGTAGGTAAGTTATTCTCTTAGGCAAGTTAATCTCGTAGAAAGTTATTCTCTTAGGCAAGTTAATCTGGTAGATAAGTTAGTCATACCAGGTCTTCCTCTGCAATCACTTTCAAATGAATTGTTTTCAGAGAGACTCAATCAGCTGTCAACAGAATATTAACCATTTGAGTGACCCAGTTAAAGCAACGAAACTTAACTTTGAATCATTTCATATGACATCTGTAGGAATCTATATTCTTATTTCATACGGATGCATCTTACAGTTGACTCACAAAGGCAGTGCAGTTACTGTAAAGTGAATGGTGTGTAGAATTTGCATGACTTTTTTGCTTTTAGATGAAAGTTCCAAAAATAATAGTTTTGTAAATTAATTAGTTTTCTATAAATGGGTCTCATCGTGTATCTAGAATTCTACCTTGAGTGTATTGAATTCTTTTGTTTTACCTCAACGATTCCATAGAGAATTTGAAATAACTTGATATATTGCATAAATATGTTACTTAGGAATTAAGCAGTTTTATTGGAAATCTGGAATTCTTGAGCATTCCAGGTCCGCACTTTCTCTCTCCACCCCAGATCATAAAAACTACTGAGGCTAGAGGGCTGCAAATTGGTATGTTGATCATCCACCCTCCAGTCATCTAACATACCAAATTGCAACCCTCTAGCCTCAGTAGTGTTTATTATATTTAAGGTTAAGTTTAGCCATAACCGTGCATCTGACAGCGATATAGGCCAGGCTACCACCCGGCCGTGGTGAGTAAGATAGATCTATTTTCGGTGGTGTTGATTATATGGTGTACAGAAAAATCGATTGCGCCGAAGAAACTTCGGGGCATTTTTTTTTTTTTTTTTTTTCAGTTGTGTAATGAGAATCGGACAAGAGATAGGGGAGTGTTTCTGTATGAGATTGTGCTTTCAAGCGTAATTATGACGCAAAAGTAAATATTGATATTATCCTTGATTCCTAATATGCATTGTTTTCTTTCTAAGAAGTTTATTTTTCTTTTGAAATTCTTAATCTTCTTCTTCTTCCAGTCCCTATTTGTATTCTCATCCTGGGTAAAGAGGAGAGTAAGTCGGTCTCTTGGGAGTCATTTCTCTCTCTCTCTCTCTCTCTCTCTCTCTCTCTCTCTCTCTCTCTCTCTCTCTCTCAATTTGTAACAGGTATCGTAAATGAAAAATGAGTAAGATATATATATATATATATATATATATATATATATATATATATATATATATATATATATATTTAGTATATATGTATGGTTCCTGCATATATTGTTATTATTTTTTATTTTATTTTTTTTTCACAGGGTGGTATTTATAGTGTGGGGTTCCGGATTGCATCCTGCCTCCTTAGGAGTCCATCACTTTCCTTACTATGTGCGCCGTTTCTAGGATCACACTCTTCTGCATGAGTCCTGGAGCTGCTTCAGCCTCTAGTTTTTCCAGATTCCTTTTCAGGGATCTTGGGATCGTGACTAGTGTTCTTATGATTATAGGTACAATTTCCCCTGGCATATCCCATATCCTTCTTATTTCTATTTTTAGTTCTTGATACTTATCCATTTTTTCCCTTTCTTTCTCTTCAACTCTGGTTTCTCATGGTATTGCGACATCAGTGAGTGATACTTTCTTCTTGACTTTGTCAATCAACGTCACGTCTGTCTATTTGCACGTATCATCCTATCTGTTCTGATTCCATAGTCCCAGCGGAGCTAATGTGGGCGGATCATGCTTACTAAGAATGACTACAGACCTTAATATCATTATTATTATTATTATTATTATTATTATTATTATTATTATTATTATTATTATTATTATTTTATTATTATTATTTTGCTTTGAACTTAAATTAAAGAAAAAAGTTGGTAAGAAAAAATAAATACGACTACGCAAAAAACATAGCAAATTCGATTTGAACTTAAAAAAAAGTTGGTAAGAAAAAAAATACGACTAACCAAAAGACATTGGAAATTCGCTTTAAACTTAAAAAAAAAAAAAAACTTTGAACTTTAAAAAAAAGAAGTTGTTAAGAAAAGAATACGACTAACTAAAATGAATTGCAAATTCGCTTTGAACTTAAAAAAAAAGTTGGTAGGAAAAAATACGGCTTTCCAAAAAACATTGGAAATTCGCTTTTGAACTTAAAAAAAAGTATGGTCATAATAACAGCTTAAATAAGCTGCTATCGTCAGTCCTCGAGTGTACGATAGACTCCAACAACAAGTCTGCTATCAGCAGCATTCACTTTTAGCCGCACTTCCCGGCTTCTATTGCTGCCAGAGGGGCGATTAGGCGAACCTCAAAACACACCGGGGGAACATTACCTTTGCTCTAATAGCGGGACCAGATTTTCTGGGTTTGGGGGGCGGGGGGAGGTTGTCTGTTCTAAATGGATGTCTTTGTAATGAATGTATTTATGTGGGTATATAGATATATATTATTATATATAGGTATATATATATATATATATATGATATATATATAAATATAATATATATATATATGTATATTTATATATCAAACCCTATTTACACGTTAAAACCATATATTTCAGACACTTCTTCCGATTCGTTAGTCGCGAGTTCGATTCTCCGCTATATCAAATAAATAACTGAAATATCTAAAAATATCTAATCCTTCGGGCCAGCCCTAGGAAAGCTGTTAACCATCTCAGTGGTCTGGTTAAAAACTAAGATATACTTAACGTTTTCAAGTGAATGATCTTTTTATTTATATTATTTGTAGATGTGTATATATATGTTTATACCATAAATAAAAAGAGCATCCATGGAGAATCAAGCAGTATTTTTATGAAATCATAATTACACCAATAACTCGAAGTAAACCTCCACCAGACATCCTGGAGCTTGGGAGAGATTTCCAGAACATCTTCCAGGATCCCCAGTGCATCAGCCAGTAACACCTCCCTACCCCTCCACCCCCTGAGAGGATTTGCAGTCCTCCATTAGACCTACGTAATTCTGGGATTATTTCGCCAGGAATCTTGGATTACCTCAGATTCCGGTTACAAATAACAGGGTGAAAAAAAAAATGATGAAAGAAAATAGGGTTAAATGATAAAATCCAAGGACCAGCTGCTGTGTGTTTTATGAAGGCCTGTGAATGGTATTACCTCGCTTTGGGATGTCCAGGAGTATTTTAGATTTATATATATATATATATATATATATATATATATATATATATATATATATATATATATATATATATATATATATATATATATATATATATATATATATATATATATATATATATATATATATATATATATATATATATCACATTACCGTGATTCATATACACACATCGAGCTACAAATGTCCTTTAATATCTAATTTGCTCTACCTCGGAATTAATATATTTTCATATATGTTTAACCGAAGGGGAATTTTTTAGTCGATAAGAGATTTGTCGGCTCCCAGGCGGGAACCATCGAAACCAAACAAATCCAGACGACACAGTGAAGCTTTAACCCACACCTCCACCGGAGGAGGCTAAAAGTTTATGCCGCCTCTCACCTACAAATACCTGAGAGCGAATTAGATATTAAAGGACATTTGTAGCTCGATGTATAATATATATATATATATATATATATATATATATTATATATATATATATATATATATATATATATTAGCAAAGTTATAAACACTGTATCCATGTACTAAAATATTATGTTTTAGGAAGTCCACTAAAATAAAAATTTTCAAATTTTTTCCAAATTTTAGTGGGATTCTTACAACATGATATATATATATATATATATATATATATATATATATGATATATATATATACATATCATGTTGTAAGAATCCCACTAAAATTTGGAAAAAATTTGAAAAATATATATAACCTAGCCACCTGGGGGGGCAACCAAGTCCTTATGGGTGCCGGTCCCAAGCCCGGATAAATAGGGAGGGTTGGTGTCAGGAAGGGCATCCGGCTGTAAAAATCTGTGCCAAAACCAAAAATGGAATGAGCCGAAATATGGAAAGAGGTAATGCTAGGGCGTACTCCATAAACGACGCACAGAGACATCGCCCTAACTCTGTGGTAAGGCGAGGGCTACTGCATCAGGAGCGGGTGCAGCTAAAGAAGCGAGCTCACATTGGTTCAGAGTATGTCAGCTAAATGTTGGGTCCATGACTGGGAGAGGTAGAGAATTGGCTGACTTGATGAGAGAAAAGAAAGTGGATGTTGTGTGTGTGCAAGAAACGCGGTGGAAAGGAAATAAAGCTAAAGAGTTGGGAGATGGATATAAGCTATATTTATAGTGGAGCAAATAAACAAGGTAGAAATGGAGTTGGCATAGTACTGTCTAGTGAACTAAAGAACTCGGTAATAGAAGTGCATAGAAAGAATGACCGTATCATCAGATTGAAGATATGTTATGGAGGAGAGATTCTGAATATTATAAGCGCATATGCACCACAAGTTGGTTGCACAGAAAAGAAGAGAAGGGAAATTTCTGGAGAGACATGGATGGAATAATGCAAGAACTGGAAGAGCATGAGAGGGTGATAGTTGGGGCAGATTTGAATGGCCATGTCGGAAGTGAAAATGAGGCGATTGGGCGGGTGCATGGGGGCCATGGAATTGGGGAGAAAAACCCAGAAGGAGAGAGTGTAGTGGACTTTGCTGTGTCATTCGACATGGCAATAGTAAACACATTCTTTGAGAAGAAAAGGGAACACCTAATAACATATAGAAGTGGGGGAAGATTCTCCCAGATAGACTATTTCTTGTATAAAAGGATAAATCTGGTGGAGGTCAAGAACTGCAAAGTTATTCCAGGCGACCATGTAGCCCCCCAACACAGGCTGCTAGTATGGACTTGAAGTTGAAAAGGGAAAGAAAAACCAAAGCTAAAGGGATAAGGAAAATTAAATGGTACGAATTACAGAAGGAAGGGGATAAGAAGAGAGAGTTTAAAAGGAGGGTTTTGGAGGATATTGATATAGGGATTGAAGATGTTCAAGAATGGTGGGCACGAAATGCAGCAGTAATAAGAAGGCATGGAAAGGAGCTGCTAGGAGAGACATCTGGTATCATATAGGAAGAAAAGGAGAGTTGGTGGTGGGATGAAGACATTGAGAAAGTAGTAAAAGATAAGAAGGAGGTAAAGAAAAGATGGGAAGAGTCACAGGCAGTGGAAGACAGAAATAGGTACAGAGAGAAAAACAAGGTGGTGAAAAAGGTGGTAGCCCAAGCTAAGCAAAGTCGTATGATGATGTGTATAATGAGCTGGGGACAAAGGAAGGATTAAAGAAGATGATCAAGCTATCAAAGGCTAGAAATAAGAGCACCAAAGATATAACATATCAAACAAATAAAGGATAAAGAGGGTGTAGTGCTTAGAAAGGAGGAAGACATTGTGAAGAGATGGAAAGAATATTTCGAACAGTTGTTAAATGAAGAAAATAATAGACTAATAAGAGAGGATGGGCTAGTGAACATTGGCATGGTAATGAGGTTTTCTAGGCAAGAGGTACTAAATGCACTGAAGAAGATGAAGAATGGGAAGGCAACCGGACCAGACATGATCCCGGTGGAGGCATGGAAAGCATTAGGAGATGAAGGAGTGGATATACTGTGCGATCTTATGATAAAGATCCTTGAACAGGAAAAGATACCAAATGAGTAGCGTGGGAGTATATTGATCCCAATTTTTAAAGGGAAAGGCGATGTCCAAGAGTGTGGTAATTATAGGGGCATTAAATTGATGTCCCACACTTTGAAGATACTGGAAAGGATGATAGATGCTAGACTGAGAGAAGAAGTACAAATAGGTGAAGAGCAGATGGGATTTATGAAGGGAAGGGGAACAACAGATGGTATATTTTGTCTGAGGCAAATAATGGAGAAATTCGGGGAAAGACAAAGGGACCTACATATGGTATTCATTGACCTTGAAAAGGCTTATGACCGAGTCCCGAGACAAGAGGTATGGAGGAGCCTGAGGGAGAAGATGATGCCAGAGAAGTATGTGCGATTGATACAAGAGATGTACCGGAATGTATTTACCAGAGTGAGGAGCAGTGTCGGGGAAACAGAAGGTTTTGAGGTGAGAGTAGGATTACACCAGGGTCGCTCTGAGCCCATTTATCTTTAACATAGTGATGGATGTTATAATAGAGGAAGTAAGGGAGACAGTACCATGGAACATATTGTATGCGGATGATATTGTTCTGTGTCAGAGAGCAGGAAGATCTGGAAGTGAAATTGGAAAGATGGAGACAAGTACTGGAGGACAGAGGAATGATAATATAGATCCAAGACAGAATATATGTGTACCACCACTGAGGGGGATGATAGAGAAAGTATTCAGCTTGGTGGAGAGCAAATAAGGAGAGTTGATAAGTTTAAGTATTTGGGATCTTTTGTTAACGCTGGAGGAAGTATGGAAGAAGAAGTAAAACATCGGGTACAGGCAGGCTGGAACACTGGAGAGCGGCCTCGGGAGTTCTTTGTGACAAAAGAGTGCCGCTTAGGTTAAAAGGAAAATTTCACAAGACGGTGGTAAGAACAGCAATGCTGTATGGTACGGAAACAGCAAGCATGAGAAAAGCAGAGCAGAAGATGGATGTGGCAGAAATGAGAATGCTTAGGTGGATGTCTGGGGTAACAAGAGTGGATAGGATCAGAAATGACTACATAAGGGGGTCAACTAAGGTGGTGGAAGTATCAAAGAAAGTGCAGGAGGGGAGGCTGAGATGGAATGGACACCTGTTGAGGAGAGATAGGACCACGCTGGGAGACATACTATGGGGGTGGAGGTGCAAGGAAAAAGAAAAGAGGGAGACCAAGAAAGAGATGGAAGGACTGTGTGAGAGGAGACTTAAATGAGAAGGGAATTGATGAGGCAGAAGCACAAGATAGAAATAGATGGAAACGGCTCATCCGAAACGGCGACCACCCCATATAAAAATGGGAACAAGCTGGGAAGAAGAAGAAGAAGAAGATGTATATATATATATATATATATATATATATATATATATATATATATATATATATATATATATATAAGTAATGCGAGTACATACATACACACACACCACACACACACACACACATATATATATACATATATATATATATATATATATATATATATATATACATATATATAACAACCATTTTCTGTCAAATTATGTCAACGATGCGAGGAATAAAGGACCTCTGGAAATAATAAGACCTCACTATGAAATTTAAAATTGCAAATGATAATAAATATCGATTTGCAGAAATTTATTTCTTAGGTGATCATTAAGGTCTCTTCCTCTACTGCATAGTACACAACAAAAAACATTCATTAACGTCAAGGAATAAATGTTACAAATAAAATGAACGGTTTGATTTTTCACATGACTGGGAAATGCGATTCATATATCTCAGTCTGTCGCTTGACAAATCGTCCTGAAATCAACACCATCACTCATGTCAAGTTCTAAAGACGGATCATTTGGCTTTTAACGAGAGATATCAAGTGTTTTGTTTGTCTATTCATCGACAGAGCTTCCCTCGACAACTCCGGCAAAAGAGCGCAAACTTCGTTACCTCTCGCTATCCGAGAATACAAACAGGCAAGAAGGGAGGGAGGGAGGGAGGGAAGAAGAAGAAGTTCCTCGTTCAGCGATGCTTCTGCTCTTTTCGTAATTGCGATGCGACCCCGGTCTTCCACGAAGGCTCGAGAGAGAAGGTGGGATTATGCAAACAAGAGAGATCGAAAGTTTCCTCACAGTATTGGGGAGGATGCCACGAAAGGACGAAACAGCTAGTGCAGCGCGATATGTAAGTAGTACCTTCTTCTTCTTCTTCTTATTCTTCTTATATTTTCGACCTTATTAATATCCCACCGTATAGCAGGGTCGGTCGCTCAAGTCAGCTTTCTCTTTCTATTTCTATTCCGTGCATCAAAAAAAAATTTTTTTCGCCCCCCCAGAACCCCAAAAAACCCCCCCACCCCACCCCCAGTCCCACCTCACCCATATCTCTCCATCTGATCCGCTGACGTCCTCCCAACACTTGGCAAGTTCTTACCTCTCTTGATTGGTTCCACCTCCTTGATTCTTTTTATGTGGACATAGTATCTCAGACGAGCTTCCTTAGCCTTCTCCTTTACATTAAATATACCAAACATTCTTCTTAGATATATCTTGGCTCTCCCTCCTTTCTGGTACTGGTATAAAAGAATTATGCACAGTCGCAAAAGCACATACTCACAAATGGGGAAACCAGATATTGTCGTCCGTAAACTGTGCATACATATAGCTACCAAGGTGTGAATTGATTATAAATTGTTTTAGAGAATGTTGACGGGGTTGTTCCTTCTTTGTCTCATATTGCTAATATTACTGTAACTAACAGACATAATGCCCATTATAGTAAAATTGTCCATTTTAACGCCAGGAGTCGTTTCAACGGTTGTTGTGCAAGTTAGTGTTTTGCTTGAGTTTTCGTTTGCCTTGAAAGGAATGGCGACATAACGCCCTTTAGTGGGTGGGAGTAGGGGGAGGTAAGTTGAAACCCCATTATAAACCATCATAGGTGTCGGCACTATAACCCTGCCAAGGTTCATGCCCACTGGACCAACCGTTTGGCCGTGATTGAATGACAGACGGATGGACAGACATAAACCCCATTATAGTAAGACTAGCAATTTACCAATCCTTACTAAAAGCATATTCATCTGCTGCTTCATATAAGTGACTCACTAGTGTTTTTTACGGGCAGAACCAGCTCCGTTTCAAGGAATCCCTTCTCACCCCACACCTCCTTCGGAGGGGGTGTAGATAGGATGAAACCCCATTATAAACCATCTTGGGGGTCCCCACTATAACCTTACAAAGTTTCATGCCATCGGACGAGGCGTTTGGCTGTGATTGAATGACAGACGGACGGACAGACATAACGCCCATTATAGTAAGATTATTGTTCGAGACATCTGAAATAAACCCTGACGAAAACTATTGTGCCGGCTGTGTCTGTCTGTGCACTTTTTCTGTCCGTCCTCAGATCTTATAAACTACTGCGCCTCAGCGGCGTGGTTGTTATGGTATTGGCGTCCCACCTCGGTGGTCGCAGGTTCGATTCTCGGCCATTCCATTGAGGAGGGAGAGATGTGTATTTCTGGTGTTAGCAATTCACTCTTGACGTGGTTCGGAAGTCACGTAAAGCCGTTGGTCCCGTTGCTGAATAACCACTGGTTCCATGCAACAAATATAAACTACTGAGGCTAGAGGACTGCAAATTGGTATGTTGATCATGCACCCTCTAATCATCAAACATACCAAATTGCAGCCCTCTACCCCCAGTTTTTTTTTTTTTTTTTTCATTTTAGGTTAAAGTTAGCCATGATCGTCCATATGGCACCGCAACAACACAGGCCACTTCGGCCAGCTGAAAGCTTAGTGGGCCGTAGCTGAGAGTTTCATACAGCGTTATGTGCTGCACAGAAACTCCATTGCGTATTTTACTTGTTTTTTTTCTTTTCATCACTGTCAGTATTCATTCTTGTTTGTTTGTTTGTATGGTGTTTTTACTTTGCATGGAACCAGTGGTTCTTCAGTAACGGGACCAACGGCTTTACGTGACTTCCGAACCATGTCGAGAGTGAACCTCTGTCACCAGAAATACACATCTCTCACACCTCAACGGAATTCCCGAGAATCGAACCCGCTGCCACCGAGGTGGTACGCCAACACCATACCGACCACTGAGGCGCTGTATTCATTCTCGTAATGAAGACCTAATTAAAACTATTATGACTCGCTGGCACCAGCAGATTGTAATCCACCCAGTTTCTTCAGAATACAAAGCTGGATTTAGTTGAGCCACCTAACTGTCTCTCGATATCCTTAAGTAAAAAAAAAACAGAAGAAATCTACTTTAAAAACAATTAGTTTGTGCTTGAAAAATGCTATCTTACTCGATGTCTTTTAATATCCTAATCTGACACTAACTATCACTCGATATCCTAAATAGAAAAATTGGTTTTTGCTTGAAAATGCTGCCTCTCTCGATGGCTTTTAATTTCCTAATCTGACACTATCACTCGATATCCCGAAGATAAAAAAAAAAAAAAAAAAAAAAAAAATCTACTCTAAAAAAAATGAGTTTTTGCTTGAAAAATGCTATCTTTCTCGATGGCTTTTAATTTCCTAATCTGACACTGCACCACTAGCTGAACTTCCCTCCCTCCCCCACCCCTCCCTCTCTCCCTCCCTTGCGACAAGAGCCCCCATAGAATCCTGAATGTCTTCTTATCAACCACAGTTGTAGGGGTAATGGGTCTCCGAGGCATCGTAGAGGAAATTACTGTCAGAATGAGGTCGCCAAAACATTTTCTTCTGTTATTTGCCAGGATGTTTAGAGCTGGAGAAGCTTTATCGCTTACTCGGGGAGTAAGCCTACAAACTATATCGTTGTTGTTGTTGTTGTTGTTGGGGGAAGGAAAGGTCTATGGAAGAGCCTAACAAGGTCTGACAAAGGTGTTTCGCGTTGAGTTAAAGATACAAGAATTTTAGGGTAGTATATTTATGATTTATTGATTAGAATGAAAATGTAAAAAATTATTAATGTGCGTGTTAAACAGTAGAGAGCATTTATTTTTAAGAAAATTTAGCGTATTTATTTTCATTTCCGTTGGTGAAGCAAGGCTCTATTTAACCGCAGATTTTACCACGTATTAATTTACGTTAAAAGTTGGGAATATAGTGTTTACAACTTATGCATGCTGGGAAAATCTTGCACGTGTCCCAAGCAATTCTGCAGTCACATTTTAATGTCTTTATTTATTTTTCTGTAGATCCACTGGCTCCTCACCTTTTATTTCCTTCGTAGATTTTCTGTTCACTTTTCATGTATATTATATTACATACCCGATCGGAAATAGAAGACTAATTACAGTGGCATCTTCGATGATGCTATAGCTGGTTATTAAAGGTAGATTCTTGGATGAGCCATATGATTGCGAGATGTTTGTTTGGCGGCCGCTGATTGGCTGGTACCGGGAGGTAGGCAGTTCCCAGCCAGTCAGCGGCTGCCAAACGAACACCTCGTAGGCATAGGGCTCACCCAAGAATCTACCTTAAGGGAACCAGCTATAGTTAGATGGGGGATGAACACGATGCATCTTCCCATAATGATATCATCATGCAAGTTCAAGATGTATTTCGTGGAAAACATCAATACCAGAAAGACTGATAATATTAAACATCGGTAGTGCCTAGGATTCCTGCCCCATCTGTGGTCTTGAAGTCCATTCATTTTGAAAGAAATAAGCAAAATTCGTAGATTTTTAGGAAGGTAGTTTCGCAGCGCAAAGCGACACAGGTGTTCCCGGGGACCACCTGCATAGAAAATCAAGATTTGTTAATAGAACGTTGAGCTTTGTTCCCGTTTGCACCGTCACCATAGTATATGTATAAAACAAAATTTCTTCTTTGTATCATTTATCCTCAAGATGTATTGGGAAGCTAGTGTCGAAACCGGTCAAGATATATAACCTCTTTTATTTCTCAGCTGTGGTGCATTTACGTTGTGTGTATATATACAAGCAGCTGGATCACAGATAAAACTGAAGCAAGTCTCGTCTCTTGTTTTCCAATGTATCTCCAAGAGGGCCGATGCAAAGCGGTCGAATTTTACATTATAAAAGGTAGGGCAACGGTACAAACGAACGCATAGGCGGTTGAAAATGCATTCGAATCTAACAAGAAAAGGCAGAGTTGTCGCCACCTTGTTTGAAAGCAAAGATCTGTGTTTCATTAACACATCTTGTTTTTCTTTGAATGTGGGGATCAACCCTCTGCCGGTATGCTTAGGTAAACGGCCTTCCTTGAAATGTAAATGTTATGCGTATTTATTTTGAAATGAATAAATCACGTCTATTATATTTACTACATTCATAGTCTGGTATCCATATTCTGACAGATTTTTTTTTTTCTTTTTCTAGCAAAACACTATTCAACTATTATTTTGCAGCGTATTTTTAAAATAAAGGATCTTTTTTCGCGTATGTTCAATTGATTATGGTTCATTTGCATAGACGGACAGAAAAGTTCTCTTTTCCATAAATGTTATTTTTCTAATGTCTTGTTCTCTCTAGTTTTTCTGCCGTTTGGGTGGAATAACATTTTTCACGTTTCTTGCGAGGGATTTGATATACGCATTCTTTAGTAGGGTCAAGACAGTTTCTTATAACTACTTCTCTCAATGTATCGCTGTTTTGCTTGTAGATTTCCTTGAACTCTTAGGTTCTTAAGATGTGAAATGTAATTGTAATTATATTAAAATATTGCGGCACGACATTGTCATAGGACCTTAAGGAGACGTAAGCATTTAAAAGAAAGACAGAAAAAAAAACTACGCAAACAAAATACCTTCAAGGGAGGAATAATGCCATTATGCAAATTGGGTCTGTTATCTACAGTGAGCAGCTGCTGCGAAAGAAAAGAAAAGAAAAGCCTTTTGTTAGGAATAAAGAAGAAGTGTGAATAGGTGAGCTATATTTTCAATTTAATCGAAGCTTTGACCACACTTTACATGAGAGTGTTTTGGCTTTGCATAAATAAAGTTCCATCACATTATGTCGAGTACAAAAGATTCGATGTTATAGAAGTACTTCGCTTCAGTGACGTTTCACATGTTGGTTTAGGTTAAGCACGGTTCAGGAAATGAAATCATTTGAACTGAAATTAAATAGACTACATTTTAAAAAGGATTTGCTATATTATTATTATTATTATAAATATGTTATTAGTATTATTTCAGTAGATGAATCCTATTCACATGGAACACACAAGCGTACAAACATACCTATGCACACACACACACACGCATGAAATATAAAGGAAATGTATATACTAGAATTTGTGTCGGATACATTCGCAGGATGTTTTATGCGGCACAATATATCATATGTATATATATATATATATATATATATATATATATATATATATATATATATATATATATACATATATATATTGTGCCGCATAAAACATCCTGCGAATGTATCCGACACAAATTCTAGTATATACATTTCCTTTATATTTCATGCGTGTGTGTGTGTGTGCATAGGTATGTTTGTGTACGCTTGTGTGTTCCATGTGAATAGGATTCATCTACTGAAAGAGAGAGAGAGAGTACGGAGGTGGAGGAGAGATCTTAAAAAAAATAATAAAAGCTCCCACAAGCTCCCTTCAGCATTTAAGGAAGACAACGGACCTTGCCTCGAATTCCAATGAGAATATTGAAAAAAAGAATTTTTTTTTGTCAAAAAAACAAAATAATAAAAAAAAAAATACTTACTATGGGATCTCTTCTAAGGTTCCAAAAATATTGATATAAAAAAGCTACTTCGTAACATAATATATATATATATATAATATATATATATATATATATATAGATATATATAGATAGATAGATATAGATATATAAAAGGGGAGCCCATAAAAATTGCGTTGTTTTAATGAGCTCCTTTTATTGCATGGAATTCTGTTGTAAAAGGACATTTTTACCACACACACACACACACACACACATATATATATATATATATATATATATATATATATATATATATATATATATATATGTGTGTGTGTGTGTGTGGTAAAAATGTCCTTTTACAACAGAATTCCATGCAATAAAAGGAGCTCATTAAAACGCATTTTTATGGGCTCCTTTTATATATCTATCTATCTATCTATATATCTATATATATAATATATATATATATATATATATATATATATATATATATATTATGTTACGAAGTAGCTTTTTATATCAATATTTTTGGAACCTTAGAAGAGATCCCATAGTAAGTATTTTTATTATTTTTGTTTTTTTGACAAAAAAAAATTCTTTTTTTCAATATTCTCATTGGAATTTCGAGGCAAGGTCCGTTGTCTTCCTTAAAGCTGAAGGGAGCTTGTGGGAGCTTTTATTATTTTTTTTTAAGATCTCTCCTCCACCTCCGTACTCTCTCTCTCTCTTCTCTCCTCTCTCTCTCTCTCTGTCTCAAGTTGCTTCGGCGCAGTCGAGTTTTCTGCAGTACAGCGTATAATCAAGACAGTACAGAAAACATTGCTTGATATAGTAGATTCACACCAATCGGGCATTTGATGTCTAGGCCAGTCCCTTACGACGCTCCTGATTGGCTGTTAATAAGCCAATCACAGGGCTAGAAACTCTCAGTCTCTCTCGATTCCAACTCTCCTGAAGGATACGTCTTTCGAAAGTATCCTTCAGTAGAGGTGGAACATAGATCCTGCCTACGTGAACTCTCGAGAGAGACTGAGAGTTTCCAGCCCTGTGATTGGCTTTTCAACAGCCAATCAGGAGCGTAGTAAGGGACTGGCCTAGACATTAAATGCGCGGTTCGGTGTGAATCTACTATAAACGTTTAAGATCAGTACTCCTCACAATGCATTATATAACAACTCATAAAAACGACACTTATTAATCGTCTGTGTGAAGAAGTTGAATCGGTCGCTTTAACATTTAAATGATAAAAGCGTTCTGCCTAAAAAATTCCTTTCTGTTTCTTGTCTTTCCCGAGTGAATTTAATTTCCTCCTGGCGTTAGTTTTTTCTTATAATGGGAGAAGGAAATTGCAAGGCGAGACGAAGGAGGGAAAGAGGCAGTAGAGGGAAAATTCACACTCACATGAAAATACATACACAAGCGCCTGAAATTCTTACACACGCACATACACATGTATGTATGTATATATGTGTATATATAAATATCATATACAAAAATGAAATTCTTGTGTACAATAAAGCGTATTATGTATGTATGTGTATGTGTAAATATGTACATAAATGAAATTCTTGTGTACAATGAAGCGTAGTGTGTATGTATGTATATATATATAAATATTATATACATAATTGAAATTCTCGTGTACAATAAAGCGTGTTATGTATGTATGTGTATATATAAATTTTATATATATAAATGAAATTCTTGTGTACAATGAAGCTACAAATCTTAGATAAACATATTTATGGAGAATAGTGTACCTAACTGATACAAGGCCCACGATGCAAAACCAAAAAGAAACTGAAACAAACTAAATAAATAAATAAATAAATAAATAAATAAATATTTGTTCACAAGGATCCTCTGGCAGCTTAAAGCACACGGGCCGATAGGATAATAATAAAAATAAAAACAATCCACATATACTATAAACAGAGGCCACCTCAACAAAGTACACGGACGGATTCCCGAAAGATAACAAGGAACGAAGACGTAGGTAAATGAGGGAAAATGAGAGCCAGGAAGCTATAGTTCAGCCAATCACAGGGATGGAAGCTCTCAGTCTCTCTCGAGAGTTCACATAGGCAGGATGTATGATCCACCTCTCCTGGGGGATACTTTTGAAAGACGTATCCCTCATGAGAGATGGAACATACATTCTGCCTATATGAACTCTCGAGAGAGACTGAGAGCTTCCAGCCCTGCCATTGGCTTATCAACAGCCAATCAGGAGCGTCGTAAGCGACTAGCCTAGACATCAGACACAAGGTTGATGTGAATCTACTATAGCAACAGAAAGGTTAATCTTAGTAATATGGAAAGTGCTCAGGTGTCATTGAGAAAACAAGCCTTGGTCTCTCTCTCTCTCTCTCTCTCTCTCTCTCACAGGACCGTGTATGTAATATTGCGTAACCACCATTAAGCTCTGTGCTGTGTTTTGATACTAATAATAATAGTAATGATAATAATAATTGAGGTCCAAGTGTAAATATGAAGTTGAAATATAAACACGAGCGAAAGCTTTCGAGAACCGGCTCTCTCAGCGCCTCAGTGGCGTGATCAGTATGGTCTTGGCTTGCCAACTCGGTGGCCGCAAGTTCGATTCCCCGGCATTCCACTGAGGGGTCAGAGACGTGTGTATTTCTGGTGATAGAAGTTAACTGTCGACGTGGTTCGGAAGTCACGTAAAAAGCCGTTGGTTCCGTTGCTGAATAACCACTGGTTCCATGCAACGTACAAACACCAGATGAACAAACAAACAAACAAACAAGATTCTCATTCTCAACCTCTTGAGAATGAGAATCGAGCACGTTCTCCAAAGGCAATGAGGGTGTTTTGGGAGAACCAACCAGCTTTCGCTTCGAAATAAAGAAATGGAATGGGATTGGTCTGTTGTACCGAAAATGCAGTAGAAATTGTAGTACGTATATTGCAACTTGCTTGTATTATTACAGTGTTGCAGGTACGGCGATATTCATCGTAATACCGACAATGTTGCCTTTGGCAATTTTGTAGATTTGTTTGTTTGTTTATATGGTGTTTTTACGTTGCATGGAACCAGTGGTTATTCAGCAACGGGACCAACGGCTTTTTACGTGACTTCCGAAACACGTCGAGAGTGAACTTCTATCACCAAAAATACACACTCCTCAATGGAATGCCCGAGAATCGAACTCTCGGCCACCGAAGTGGCACGCCAACACCATAGCGACCACGCCACTGAGGCGCGACAGTATGGTATGGGCCATAACGTCTTTTCCTTCGAACGGGATAAAATACAAATGAGTGTTCTTCTAATGACGAATATGCTTGAAAGTTTGCAAGACGTTTCAATATCCTTGCAACCAATTAAAAAATAGCAAAATATCAAACTTACTAATGATGTTTTCTGAGAGCAAACTAACAATTCCTTTCTGGAATAAAATGCAATCTAATGTTCTCCTATGCATGGAAAATTGCAATATATTGCGATTTCCTTGCAATAATGGAAATTCGCCAAAATGGCAAGGCTGTGGCCTAGTGACTTGTATTTTTTTGGCAAAGAAACTTTTGCTTCAAGTTTGATAAAATGAAGTGTATTATTGCCCTAACCATGAGTATGCAACAGAAGTTCCTTGAGGGTGGATAATTATTATGCCTACGAAATTGCAGTATATCGCAATTTCATTTCAATAAGGCAATGTTGCTATCAGACTAAGATTCGACAGACTGCAAAGCTATATAATCCAAGGATTTATTCGTATGTCAAATTGATCTTCCTGTCGATCTGGATATATATTGACGAATATATATTGTAGTCGACGTTGCAGAATTTAACTGATTTATAACATAACGCTCCCACAACCAAAGCAATTTTCTCTCAACCCTCTAAATAATGTCAAATTATCGCACGGTATTTCTCGGTTATCATGAAGAATATAAATACAATTTGCCGTCAGTTTTATCAGTCAACTCTTTCAGAATCGAAGTGATAAGCATTATCACGGTGGAAATGTTTATATTTTAATGTATTTTGCTTTGGAGAAAAATGTATCATTCAAACAAGTAATAATCATATTACAATACTTCATCCGTTCTTTGACGGTTCCCATTGACACTACCAGAATGGTCCTTCCTACCTTAATCATTGCACAGTACGTTTTAGATGATTTGGTATCATAAAATGATGATTCCATAGCACGACGAGTTCCACAGTTAAGTCGAGGAAGCGTTTCATCTGTTTATGATGAATATTAGCGATATATCTTAAACATTTTAATTATAGTTTGTTATTCTTGATTAAGGTCATGTTTATTTTCGAAGAATATCCTGAAAAAATATGTAAAAAGTATGTCTTATTAGTTTTGTTATTCTTTAAATATGTTAGGTATGTTAAAAGTATGCATTATTTAAACATGTTAAAGGTATGTATTTGTTTCCTGCATGAATTCGGTCAGAATAAAACATCAGGACCTTCATGTTAACGAACAGCAAAGGAAGGGTTGTCGGAACTGCCAATCTATTATATAGCTTTAAAAGCAGATGAATTAAAGATAGTTTGGTATTTTACGTAGTCTGTCGTAATTTCAGGAATCGGAATTTAAGTAAATAATTTTTTATTCCATTATTTTATACTCTGAACTGCAGTTTTCTTGTCCAAAATACGAAGTTGAATTTCATTTTGTTGGTATGCATGGATTGTCGGAACTGGTAATCTATTATATAGCTGTAAAAGCAGTTGAATTAAAGGTAGTTGGTATTTTACGTAGTCTGTAATAAGTTCTGAAACCCGAGTATAAGTAAATTACTTTTATTCTATCATTTTGTGCTCTGAACTGCAGTTTTCTTGTTCAAGATATGATTTTGAATGACATTTTGTTGGTATTCCTGGATTGTCGGAACTGACAATCTATTATATAGCTTTTAAAGCAGATGAGTTAAAGGTAATTTGGTATTTTACGTAGTCTGTTGCAAATTCAGAAACCCGATGACGTAAATACTTTTTTATTCTATTATTCTCTGCTCAGAACTGCAGTTTTCTTGTCCAAAATACGATGTTGAATGGCATTTTGTTGGTATGCCTTGATTGTCGCAACTGCCAATCTATCATATAGCTTTTAAAGCAGATGAATTGAAGGTAGTTTGATATTTTCCGTAGTCTGCAGTAATTTTAGAAACCCGAATGTAAGTAAATCACTTTGATTCGATCTTTTCATGCTCAGAGCTGTGTATTTTCTTCTCCAAAATACGGTGGTGCATTTCATTCTGTTGGCATTCCTGTATCTTCATATCGTCTATGACGGTCGGTGGTTTTTTCGCTATGGGGGAGGACTGTTGGCGAGTTGAGTTTTATCGTCTATCGTTATGTCGAAATTTGGGTCATTTTTTCTGTAAATGAAAAACTCGCTTCCAATTGATGTTGAATTTAGATATCCCACTAAACTCATTTTAAATTGTGAGATAAAGATAGGAAAAAGAATGATCTAACTATACTTGGGTTTTTTCCATCTGTCCACCCGCTTGTGGGGTTTGCGTATGGTAACACTGCGTTCCTAGCTTTAGATCATTACATTCAGCTTACATTCAACAATTATAATAATATCCTATTTCGAATTCTACCGGTGTAAAATTATTACAACACTTTTCAGTTGCAAATGTACACCCATATATGCTTTTATTTACCTAAAATTTACACAGTGTAATTATCTAAAGCCCGGGGCGCAGTGTTAACATACGCAAACACCACAAGCGGTTGGACAGATGGAAAAAAACAGAATATAGTTTCCTCACCCATCTTCGAAGATGCAGTTGTTCCCTCTCGTTGAACTTCTTAGTCGGTCAATAGATGGCGTTCAAGACTTGCTTATAGCAAAATATCCTCTAAATTATTCTGTGGAGAAAGGACCCACATGGTGACCACAAGGACCCATTAGAGCATACGTAGAATTAAAGACGCATTAATTAAAGTACGATTTCATTCATTTATAATTTTGAAACTATTTCATACCATAGTTGAAAATTCCCAATTTATGGTTGGTTTACTTAGGAGGCTGAAACTGAACTCAAACTGAAGCTTTATTTATAACCTTTGAACACACAAGAACTTCCTATAATCACATGACCATTACAGTTTAGTTTCATTTATATGAAACTAAGTCAAGAGTATTGGACAACTACTGTATTTAGACCCGAATAATTAAACTACATAAATTTATGAATAGGTCATGCTGTCATTTGATTCCAGAATTAATTTTGCAGCAAGTTACTCTAAAGGACAATGAATATCCACACTCATTGGAGTGGGCCAGACGGAGGTGCAATATGCAACATTATGATAATAGGGTCAATACGACAATGTTGCAATGAATGTAAAATTCGTTGAAAGTAGCGAGACAATCTTTCCTTCTAACTGGGTAAAATGTTGGTCATTGGGCTTCTATATTTTGCAATTTGCTTGCAATACGACGATGTTGAAAGCAAGGGAATACCCGTCAACATAGCAGGGTAATAACTCTACGATTTTTTTCTGGGAGCAAAACAGGTTTACTTTGAAACTGGATGAAATGCAGTCTACTGGTCCTGAAATGGGTTGCATTCAAACGTAATTAGCTTCTATCAAAATAAGTCTGCAATACTGCAGTATTCCAAGCAATGCTAAATTCTTGAAAATATCAGGGCAATTGCCTTATTCTTATTTTTATAGGAGCTAACAAATTTGATTTGAAATTGGAAAAAATGTAGTCTATTGGATTTGAGGAGCTCCAAACTAACTTTTGAATCTTTGAACTGAATAAAAGGCAGCCTACTGGGACTCTATTGACAATTATGCATTCGAAGTCACAATATATTGCAATTTGATTGCAATACGGGAAGGTTGTAAACAAACTCATAGCATGCAAAATATCAAGAGGTGGTTTTTGGGGAAAGTGAGTTATCTGTTATAAAGAAAATCTGTCGAAATTGCATTGATTGCAACTTGCTTAAATTATTCCCATGTTGCATTGCAAGCCTTACATAAATTATCAAGATACCAAGGCTGTTGCCCCTGGAAGTTTTTCAAGGGCCAAGATTATCTCTCCTTCAGACTGGAATAAATACAAATTAATGTTCTTCTAATGACGAACATGCATGGAAGTTGCAAATACGTATAATTATACTTGCAATACGGCAATGTTGCAAGTAATAAATAATTGCAAAGTTGCAACCATATTATGATGATTTATGGGATCAAACCACCTATTTTTTTTTTAAATAAAATGCAGTCTAATGTTTTCCTACTGTCGAACATGCACATGAAGTTGCAACATATTGCAATTTACTTGCAGTAACATACTTTGCCAAAACAGCAAGACTGCAGCCTCTGGATAGGTATGAAGATTTATGATATGTTTCTGGAAGATGGGTAGCTCGGGAGAGAGATGTCAACTGGCAGATATTTTATATATACATATAAATGAAGGCAAAATCCGCGAAAGAAGAGTGCAACAATGGAGTAATGCGCTGTGAGGCCTTTCGACTTCACGTCCTTAGGAAGGACGTTTGCGTTCCTTCGAGGTGGATGTTGCCTTTACTTATGCTAGCAAAAATGTATACAGAAATTATGTGTGAAAATTCGTACAGTAACTAAGTCTTTCACGGGCAGAACCAGCTCCGTTTCAGGTAATCCCTTCTCACCGCACCCCCTTTGGAGGGTGGGGTGCGGGGGAGGTAGGATGAAACCCCATTATAAACCATCTTAGGGGTCCCCACTATAACCCTGCCAAGTTTCATGCTCATCGAACCAGCCGTTTGGCCGAGATTGAATGACAGACAGACGGACAGACATTACGCCCATTATAGTAAGATATTCATCATGGAAGTAAGAGAATATGGACGGAGGTACAGTAAAAGGAATGAAAGGGGTTGCAGCTAATGGCCGAAGGTAAGCCGCAGAGAACCTTTAAGTGGTACTTACAGTGTACCCTGTGGTCGTAAGTTAAAAGTGAGACGTAGATGCAACATGGAATTATTACGCTCCTTCCATTATACCTGCAATTCCCTCGTCTCCATTTCTCCTCAGATACCGAATAAGTAACGGATCCTTTTTGGCGATTAGCTTATCCTCTCTCTCTCTCTCTCTCTCTCTCTCTCGCTCTCTCTCTCTCTCTCGTGTCTTGCCCGCCTTCCTCAGGGTAGGAAGCTGATTGACTTCCTTGTCTTGTCGCCGTTCGTTTCAGTCAGCTCTGAAGGATGTCATGAATTCACATATCAACTGTGTAAAAGTCTTTAACTTGATACTGCAGAGAAAATAATAGTGGTAGTTTGTCAATATAAAAGCTAGGTGATTGTTGCCCATACAAGCACATATACATGCACACATCAACACAAATACAAACATTCATTGTGTAAATATAGACACGTAAACCCACACACACACACACACACACACACACACACACATATATATATATATATATATATACTATATATATATATATATATATATGTGTGTGTGTGTGTGGTGTGTGTTTGAGTAATATAATAAACCTTCTCCTGCAACGAGGCTGGGATTAGAGAAAGTACCAAAAATCTTGCGTTGCCACAATTATACTTTATATTATATATATATATATATATATATAATATATATATATATTTATATATATATATATATATATATATAATACTTCTAGGGCACAAAATTTTTTCACGGATACAACATTCATTGAATAGAATGGCTTTCTCACTGTTAACCAGCTTTTTTTTGAAATTGCTTCATATTTTTCTGATTATTTTCTTTACTTCATTGTTCAGGTTACTAATGGACACATAATGGGGTTCTTCCATTTACTCCAGTATTTTTACACGCGACAGCTGTTTCGTCAACCTATACGTTGACGTTATCAAGCGTACTGATACAAATATGAGCCTACATGCGTTTTGTGACGTCATGAGGACGGAAAGGTAGTACAATTGCCAGATACCTAGTTTTAAGTATTTACAAAAGACTATAGTGAAACATAAAATAAGACAAATAAATAAATATGTTAACAACAGAAATGATATAAAAAGTTGAAAGTAAGTTATTATATACACATTATACATAAATATACATTAATTACATATATGTTTAATTCACTGAATGTCAGTGTTGCGCTCCTGTCCGCGTGTGGTGGTTTTGTTCCACGCGGTTGAAGGACTGCCTCCTACATGAGGGCAAGGATCGGTCTGCCTCACGTTGGATGTTAAGGTTGGGGCGTTGCATTGCGATGCTGACTGCTTCTGATATCAATAAACGATTGTAGTTGCCTTCCTTGTGTATTATTTTGGTGTTGGTGAGAAGTTCTTGTAATGATGGTTTTTTATTGTGGGTATCCACAAAGTGCTGATGAATAGCTCCTTGGTTTCTGTGGGCCTGCATGCGACGTTTGAGTGTAGTGGTTGTGTGTCCGATATAGCATTTTTGGGGGACTGACATTGCTCGTCAGCACAGACAAACTTGTATACTATATCAGATTTAACCTCTTTCTCCGTCGATGGGGCCGTACTATTTTTCATTACCAATGAGGCCGTAAGGTTTGGTTTGCAGTAAATCCTTGCTGTTATTTTGTTATATGGCGCTAGGGGGGTGGTTCCTCTTCGCAGTATACCAAGGATGGCTTTCCTTTCATCTTCGTGGTGTTTGTTGTATGGTATCTGATGGTATATCACTATTTCTGTGTCTTTGTCTTGTGTGTTGTTCCTCGGGGTCGGATTATGGAAAGCCTCTAATCTCTTTTTGACAACTTGCTGGATCATGGTATCTGGATAGCCGTTATTTGTGAGCAGCTGTTGAACTCTGTTGATTTCTTCGTTAGTCGCTTTCCACGTGGAACAGTGTGTTATGGCGCGTTTTATGTATGCATTTACTACATTAAATTTTACGGTAGAAAGAAGTGATGAGAAGATGCTCCCTTTCTTGGACGTACTTGTGACCCAAAAGAACAACAAATACAATACCACCGTATACACTAAAAAGACAGACGCTGGGAGATGCTTAAATGCTAGAGGAGAATGCCCTGATGCATATAAACGATCTGTGGTAAATGCATACATAAAACGCGCCATAACACACTGTTCCACGTGGAAAGCGACTAACGAAGAAATCAACAGAGTTCAACAGCTGCTCACAAATAACGGCTATCCAAGTTTGAAGATGAATAGGAAAGCATAAAAAAGGTGCTTCACATCCATAGCGTAGTAGAACGAAGATGTCACAGATGGGAGCGCCAATCATAATCCACACATCAAAGGGTACTATAGTAGGCAGGAGAAGGGCGCAGGAACATATACACATCCATTTGATACATTTTTAAGTTCGTTTTTACCTTTATTTTTTCTTTTATTGAATTTAGTTTTTTAAGGATCATTTTAAGCTTTCTTGGTTTTTAATGTGTAAATATATTTAAGTGTGATTCAGTATTTAAGTTTAACTTAGTTTCCATTTTAAGTTTTCTTATGCTTTATATATGTTTCTTTTAATTATGTGCTCGGATTCCTTTTTATATAGATGTCCTGATGATGTGACCATGGGTCAAGAAACGCGTTGACAATAAATGTATCAAATGGATGTGTACATGTTCCTGCGCCCTTCTCCTGCCTACTATAGTACCCTTTGATGTGTGGATTATGATTGGCGCTCCCATCTGTGACATCTTCGTTCTACTACGCTATGGATGTGAAGCACCTTTTTTATGCTTTCCTATTCATCTTCAAACTTCGATCTGGCGGACAGACCACTTTTCAACAGTTAATTATATCACGCTATGGACGGGACCACCTACGGAAGTGCCGACAGTTGGAGAAAGTATGTAGAAGAAAAGAAAAAAAGAAAAAACAACTCTGGATTTGGATTTTTTCCGGTTCTGTGCAATTAACAACATCGTTCCGAATTTTATAAGATTTAAAGTGTACAAGACATCTTTATACCATTCTTCCTTTTACGACGATACCACTAAATACCTTCTTAGTTAT
The DNA here is from genome assembly GCF_015104395.2 of Macrobrachium nipponense. Classification (NCBI taxonomy): domain Eukaryota; kingdom Metazoa; phylum Arthropoda; class Malacostraca; order Decapoda; family Palaemonidae; genus Macrobrachium; species Macrobrachium nipponense. The sequence goes on along the minus strand of NC_087202.1, from coordinate 4,106,341 downwards.
GAAATTGGTTGTAAACAGAGGGAACACGATAGATTGTGCAAATATTATTCACTCATTAGGTCTGAGGTACTCTACTCTCTCTCCATCATTGATAGGATTATTTTTATCCGTCTTTTTAACCAAAGTATTCAGAGTTTTTTAAATGGCATACAAAACAGACATGCCAAAAAATTGGCCAATTTAGGTGTCTTGCTTCCTAAATTCCATAATCACTATGATACCGTTTTTAATTTCTCACAATATGTACTTTCTAAAAGGGAAAAATTTCTCCTCTCATTCGGGTTAGACTTCTGCTTGCCTAACTATAAACCCAATTTTTGTCAATTCTTTCTACCGTTGGAAATACTATTCCAACGTATTAAAAGACTCGATCTATGTAAAGATATCTCACGCCTACAAAATGAACTAATGGTAGTCTCTCAAAATACGTTTGCCAATTAAAAACTAACTGGGCTCCCGTTTTTCAGGAGGAGGATTACGAACTACTCAAGAATATATCAAAACGTGAAGACATCATAGTTGTTAAGACCCTTGACAAGGGAAGAGTGGGGTAGGTTAATTTTAGATAAAACTGACTATTTAAATAAAATGAACACGATACTCGATGAGCCCACCAAATTCACTAAAATTGGACAACCCAACTATCAAGAAATTTACCGGATAGAAGACAGGATCAAATAGATTTTTACGGTCTCTCAAAACTGAAGGAATATAAATGAGAAACTTATTGATGATCTTTTTCCAGCGGGTCCTCCTTTGTATCCTGTACGGCCTGCCTAAGATCCACAAACAAGGGGTTCCCCTCCGCCCTATCCTAGCCTCCTACAATACGCCCAACTACAAGCTTGCTAAGTTTCTGGTACCTTTATTGGAGCCGTTGACCCGGAATGAATATACCCTAAGAAACTCCGAAGATTTTAAAACTAAGATCCTCTCACAAGACTCAGATTTGTATATGGTCAGTTTAGATGTAGAATCCCTCTTTACTAACGTTCCTGTGAGGGAGAACCATTGATCTTATTTTAACCCAAATTGTTCCCTACACCTGACTATATATTGTAATTTTAATTATGAATCTTTTAAAACACTTTTAGAATTAGCCGTGCTGGACACGGCCTTTGTTTTTAGTAACCAGCTTTTTTAAACAGATCGATGGGATGGCGATGGGGTCTCCCCTCGGCCCCACCTTTGCCAACATTTTCATGTGTTCCCTGGAGGAGCAAGTAATGGACGAGTGCCCCTTGTCCTTCTGTCCCTTATTTTACGCCAGGTATATAGACGACACATTCGTTCTATTGAAAAATGAATATGATGCTGACAGATTCCTAAACCTAGCCAACAACTTCCATAATAATATTAATTTTACTATTGAAAAAGAACAAGACGGTAAGTTGGCTTTCCTTGATGTTTTAGTTACTAAGGACACAATGATCATTTTTAACACGGACCATTTTTGAGGGAAAAAGTACATTCACCGGACTCGGCTCCAATTTTTATAGTTTTTGCTTTATTAATTTTAAAATTAATTCTGTGCATACCTTGGTACATCGGGCTCTATCTCTAACTTCTAATTGGCTCTCTTTTCATTCTGAAATTCTCTTCCTTAAGCACTACTTCCGTAACAACTGTTTCCCTGCCCATCTAGTACTTAAGGTTATTAAGAAAGTTCTTGATAAAAAACTTGCACCCTTAACACCCTAAATGTAACGTACCTAAACTTACTATATACGCAAGCTTTTGTTTTTACCCACCAATCAAAACTTTGCCAAGCAGTGTGCTAAAATTATTGAAAATCATATTGGTGCTCTAAATATAAAATTAATTCCAAAAAAATCCTAAAAACTATTGGCTCTTTGTTTCCCTTCAAGGATCGGCTCTGTCCTTTGATGACGTCGGGCGTCGTATATGAGTACAAGTGCCCCGGATGTAGTTCCGGGAATTACGTTGGTTCGACTCGGCGTCTCCTCAGGGTCAGGTCCGATTCTCACATGGGCGTGAGTTATCGTACGGGCTGCAGATTGTCTAATCCCGAACTTTCCAATATAAGATCGCACGCTAGAAGTTGCAAGACATCGATCAAATATGACAACTTTAAAATAATTGGCCAAGTCAAGGAACCTGGAGAACTGCTTCTCTTGGAAAGTCTGCTAATAAAGAGAATTGTACCTACGTTAAATTGCCAATCATCGGCTGTTCCCCTGTTCATAGCATAACTAGCTTGTTTGTTTATATTTGTCCGCCCTCTTTTTCTGTTCTTGTGTATTCTTTTAGTGCGCCTTGCTCTTCATTTTAAGTTCGTTTTTACCTTTATTTTTTCTTTTATTGAATTTAGTTTTTTAAGGATCGTTTTAAGCTTTCTTGGTTTTTAATGTGTAAATGTATTTAAGTGTGATTCAGTATTTAAGTTTAACTTAGTTTCCATTTTAAGTTTTCTTATGCTTTATATACGTTTCTTTTAATTGTGTGCTCGGATTCCTTTTTATATAGATGTCCTGATGATGTGACCATGGGTCAAGAAACGCGTTGACAATAAATGTATCAAATGGATGTGTATATGTTCCTGCGCCCTTCTCCTGCCTACTATATATATATATATATATATATATATATATATATATATATATATATATATATATATATATATATATATATATATGCAGATCTTGCCTTTCTCTTGTATTTTCCTGTGGTTTTGATTTATAGCAAACTTATGACTAATTACTAATGAATAAAAAAAATCACTGCATTTTGAATATGTGCATTTGCAATAAATATATAATTACATTATTTGTTCAAAGTTAATTTCCGTTGTAACTAGTCAGGAGGAGGCTCCTATCAACCAAACACAAGAAATATAAGGTAAGAGAGAGAGAGAGAGAGAGAGAGAGAAATCTTCCAAACATAAGGTAACAGAAATTCCTGACTCCGCGCCTTACTGGGCTTAAGAGGAAAATGAAGAAATAAATCAAACAAGACAAAAACAACAGCCAAAGGAAACTTTGGGTAGAACAGAGATTTCGGGAGGAATGTTTTCAACTGCGGGGGAAGTTCGCATCTCACACCGTTATTGGCTAATGTTTTTGTGTCGTGTCTCGAAGTGCTCGTTAGCGCCTGCAAAAATGGAAACCACCCCTCCACCCCCGGTTTTTGCCAAATGTTGTTGCTGTTGTTGTTGTTGTTGTTGTTCTTCTTCTTCTTCCCCCTTCTCTAAGTCTTCCGGTTGGGAACCACCGCCTGCTGGGTTTCCTCTTTTGGCTTTTTATTATTATTTATTTTTTTGTTTCCCGTTTTGGCTTTTTGTTTCCTTTTTTGGCTTTTTCCAATTTTTTTTCTCTTTGGTTTTTAGTTTTCTTTTTTGGATTTTTTGGTTTCTATTTTTTTTGTTTCCTTTTTGGTGTTTTTTTTCTTCTTCTTTCGTTTTTGTTTCCTTTTTTGGTTTTAGTTTCTTTTTGTATTTCCTTTTTGGTTTTTTGTTTCCTTTTTGGGCTTTTTTTGGGTTAATTTTTCGGTTTTTTTTTTTTTTTTTCTTTTTTGTTTTTTTTTTCTTTTTGTTTTTTTTTTCCTTTTCAGGTTTTTTGTTTCCTTTTTTGGCTTTTATGGTTTCCTTTTTTTGTTTTTGTCTCCCTTTTTTGTTTTTATTGTTTCCTCTACTGCTTTTTTGTTTCCTTTTTTGGTTTTTGTTTCCTTTTTGTTTTGTCTTCTTTTTGGGGTGTTTTTCTGTTTCTTTTTTTGGTCATTTTATTTCCTCTTGTTTTTCCTCT
>NC_087202.1:4075494-4102080 GCF_015104395.2 Macrobrachium nipponense | reverse complement strand
AATTGTTAGAAATTCCCAATTTGAACCAGAGTAGCGGATTATAAGAAAAAACAGAAAAACATTATATAAAATCAACTCGTTTAATTCTCCGACTCTCTCTAACAGTATTTAACTGAAAGAGGGTCTTTATTACCATATTATTATTATTATTATTATTATTATTATTATTATTATTATTATTATTATTATTATTATTATTATTATAAGATCCTGCCAGTTAACGAGAGGGTATCCTGGTATCAGTACTTATAGTTTTTTTTACACTAATCCTACCCAAAGTATATTCTGAAGATCTCTCATCCAGCCGCACAGAATTATCAAGAACTATAGAGCAGGAGAGAAGGGAAACCTGTAGCGCTGCCAGAAGTACGATTATGGTTAAATTTAACCTTAAATGACATAAAAACTCCCGAGTCTACAGGGCTGCAATTTGGTATGTTTGATGATTAGAGGGTGGATGATCAACATACCAATTTGCAGCCCTCTAGCCTCAGTAGTTTTTAAGGTCTGAGGGCGGAAGGACAGATAGACAAAGCCGGCATAATAGTTTTCTTTTACAGTAAGCTAAAAATAGTTAGTATTAAAAGTACGCCGTAAAACGATACAAAAATCTCCTTGTAGGACACGATCGTTCTAACGTAGACTTTAAAATATGGAAATGAACAACAGATGTCACGAATGAAGAACAAAGAAAGGGAACGAAAAGAAAATGATGGGAACTGGCGAGACAGGGGAAAGTAAGATGAAAACAGTTGGAATCATTTATGACCGGAGGAAAGCCAAACCTGGAATGTTGAGAGAGAGAGAGAGAGAGAGAGAGAGAGAGAGAGAGAGAGAGAGAGAGAGAGAGAGAGAGAACGAGAGAGAGAGAGAAATGACAGAGAGATGAGAGAGGAGAGAGAGAGAGAGATAGGGTAAATGGTGAAAGATTTCACATTTTCTCTTCTCCATCACTCAGCAGGTTCTGAGAAGCATCAAGTTCCTGGATCGAAGGGGTCCACGAGTCAAAGTTTTGGAAGAGATGGAAAAAAGAAGAAAGTGGGTATATATCCTTTCTTTCACGTACTTTTAAAGAATAAAACCATATCACCACGTAGCCCCAAAAGAATATAGTATATATTTACAGGCCGATGGATATATCTTAGTTTAACCAGATTAGATATGTTTTAAGTGGCTAGGAACCAACTGCTTACCTAGCAACGGACCTACCGTTTATTATGGGATCCGAACCACATTATGTCGAGAAATTAATTTCTAATGACCAGAAACTAATTCCTCTGACTCCACGTTGGCAGAGCGGGGAATGGATGAAGTTGTCCTTAAAAAAAAGCAAAGGTCAAGCGCTGCGATCTACGAGGTCATTCAACGATGCAATGAAGAATGAGAGAAAGGTTACAAAGATGTCATAGGAGCGAAAACTCTCAATTGTTAGAGAGGGAGGAAAGCCAGATGGAAGAAGGAGAATATGAAAGGAGGTACAGTAAAGGGAATGAAAAGGGTTACAGATAGTGCCATATAGAAGGGGCACTGCAAAGAATCTATAAGGAACGCCTACAGCGCACCGGCGCGAGGTGCACTAACGGCACTTACCCCGCTACTTGGCAGGGTTGGTGATTTTTTTTTTTTATTTAAAAAAAATAAAAAAGAAAAAATCAGTGATTTATTTGACTTGTTAATTTATTTGATATTTAAAATTTATTTGATAGATGTTTTTTCAATCCTTTTTTCCCTCAAAATGTATTTTATGACAGAATTACTATTTATCTTTTAGGTTTCCAGTTCTGGCCTAAAGTATGTACTAGCAATTTATTTCATATCAAACTTAATAGATGCAGCATAGTTATGCTTGCGTTTTTATTAACTTCCAAACCATATTTTTCAAATTGTTGGGTTTCAAATAGAAAAAATAAAAAAAATAAAATTTAAAAAATCATGAGTCTTTTAATGAGAAAATCAATGATTTAATCACTTAATTAAATCACTTTGATTTAATCATTGCCAAACTGCTACGTGGTGTCTTCGTTCTGATAGGGAAATGAACGATGATCTGCGCAAACATTGGTGGCGCACTGCACGAGCTTTTGGTTCCAAGAAACCATTATTGGAATTTAGTTCCCCGAAATGGAGAAGTGTTTGCTTTATTGCAATGCGAATGATCATTTGCAAAAAGCGATGTTTAATTAACATGTATAGGGAACTGAAGTTTGGATAAATGACAATGGAGTTTATGTCCCCTAGGCAGAGTTACTTCAATGTTTTAAAATTAGTCACCAAAAAACAATATATGCATATGATAATGATACAGGAAAAAAACAATCCGTATAATATAATCGCTTTTGATATAATAACAAATTAACTCACAACTAATTCTGGGATAGTTGGAATCCCAATGGAGCGTAAAATTGGCAAGAAATATCTGTCAAAATAGGTCGCAAAGTTCTTTCAGCGAATTACTATTACTAATTCTTATTCGGAAGATGAACCCTTTTCATATAGAACAAGCCCACAAAGGGGGTCACTGACTTGAAATTCAAGTTTCCAAATAATTAACAGAAGGTAAAAATGCGATGCACAGAAGGAAGATTTGATTTATTACAAAAACAAAATTTAATATCTTAATAAATTAATATATAAATAAAAATACATACATATATATACATATATATATATACACACACACACACACACACACATATATATATATATAATATATATATATATATATATATATATATATATATATATATATATGTAGGCTATTAACTGCAATCACAACAGTCAACACACTCCTTCCTCATTAAGAGAAAAAAAAGTATACTGTACATTAATTTAATAATATACATTTTGGAATACAATACATCTTTTATCTATATTCTGTGCATAAAGTTTGTGTGTGTGTATATATAACTAAAAAAAATAAATAAATACACGCACACACAAACACAAACACACACATATATGTGTGTGTATATATATATAATATATATATATATATATATATATTTATATATATATATATATATAATATTATATATATATATATTTATATTTATATATATATTATATATATATATATAGATATATATATATATAGACAAAAGCCACCAAGAAAGCGAAACAGCAGAGTGGTGCCAGGCCTTTCGACTGATTGTCCTTTACTTACCAGACTAAGTAAAGGACAGTAAGTCGAAAGGCCTGGCACCACTCCGCTGTTTCGCTTTCCTTCCTCCGTGGCATTTGCCTTAATCTGTATATTCATCACGTTCCATATTTTCGTGATTCAGTTATGCATATATATCTATACTCTCTCTCTCTCTCTCTCATATATATATATATATATATATATATATATATATATATATATATATATATATAATATATATATATTGAATAACTCGATCACGAAATATATAAAACGTGATGCTATGTATAAATAAAGGTTAATGCCACAGAGAAATTGAAAAACGAAAACTCCCGAGATCTTTCGGTCTTAACGACCCTTTACTAAAGGCAAGACTGGTCAGAACAATATATATATATATATATATATATTATATATATATATATATATATATATATATATCATACTGCAAGTTCCTTAAAATCTCTGTCTATCTGTGTTGAAGCCCTTTGGTAATTCAGTCTTCGGTCGTGGCTGGCGTTCGAGGGAGAATCATTACAAGGATTGACTGCCAGACCGTCGTTTGTTAAAAGGTCATTAACCAAATGAAGAAGACCTTTAGGAAAGCTTGTATACAAAGGCCACGCTGAATTCGCAATGAGCACGGACTCGTTTAATTTAAAGAGTTCAGGTCACCCTTTTACATTAGGCCGGGGGAAGACTGCTTCTTCGATTTCCTTTTCGCAATATTTTTTAAAAGTCATTCATTATTTATTTATTGATTATTAGGAAACTTTATTTACCAGTTTTTTATATGAATTTTCTCATTTAATGTTGGAATTACTATTTCTTTATTGATTATGAGGAAGCTTTTTTTTTATTAGGTTTGTTTATTTTACGAGAATGTTCTCATTTAGTGTTGTAATGGGTTAGTGTAGTTGATGAAATTCGTCCCTTTCTTGATGAATTGGCGTATTCCGTTTTCTTTAAAAAAAATTTTTTTTTTTTTTACTTGTTTAAAGTTTTTCACTTTTATGTTTTTCAATACTCTATAACATATCAAAATTTCAGCCATTTGCGTTATCATATTTTCCAACATAATTCCCTCAAAATATGAGCTAAATACAAGCTATGGATAATATACAAATCTTTGAGACCTGTTTTTTTCAAAATAAGGGAAAAATTGGCTCAGGCCAGTCAAACTTGTGAACAAATTGCTTCTCTGAAGACTATTTTCTGAAAATGAGGAAAAAGTTGGTTAAAGCCAGTTCGTCAAACTAGAATCAAATTGCATCTCTGTAGCATATTTTTAAAAATAAGGAAAAAAATATCTCTGTAGGCTATTTTCTCAAAATAAGGAAAAAATATCTCTTAAGCCTATTTTTTAAAAATACGGAAAAATATCTCTGAAGTCTATTTTCTCAGAATAAGGATAAAATATCTCTGAAACCTATTTTCTAAAAAGAAGGAAAAAAATTGGCTCAAGCCAGTTCTACAAGAACATTTTATTATTCAAGAGAGCTGTGCCTCTATCAATTTTCTTGTACTTATACACATCCCTATATATTCATTGCTAACATGTCAAAGTTACATGCTGACACAGTAAAACCTTCATTCTCACCAAATGTAATCTATACGTCACGGTTAAAACCACAAATAAACTGTTAAATAGTTAACTACCCCCTACCCCCCAAAAAAAATAATTACAATGATCTTTAAAAGGCTTCATAGCCTTCTCACTTAGGTACTAAGTATATAACATCAATATAAAAAAAAATTTACTAGTGGCTCAACGGACGGATACTTTACACGGATAAATCTCTCTCTCTCTCACATAAATGAAAAAATATCTTTCATTGACATTCTAAATAAATTACATTTTATTTTGGTTCAACGGATACTTTACATATATTATTCTCTCTCTCTCTCTCCCTCTCTCATAAATGAAAAGAAATATCTTTCATTAACATTCTAAATAAATAACATTTTATTTTAGTAAACGTCCCGATTGGTTAATGAGATACTTGAATTTATTATTATATATGCAACGTCGGGAATGGAACGTAAATCGATCAGATTTCATCTTATGACACTCAAGTATAGAGAGAACAATATTACGAAGAATATATATAATATATATATATATATATATATATATATATATATATATATATAATATATATATATATATATATATATATATATATATATATATAACGGTTCTTTGGTATAACTCTACTGTTAACTGCCGGAAGGTGTCGGTGAATAAGGTCATTTAACTGAACATAAAAGGACTTATCATGAATAAAAGGAATACTGAAGTAAAATGTCAACTTGGGTAGAGTAGGAATATTTTACTTCAGTATTCCATTTATTCATGATAAGTCCTTTTATGTTCAGTTAAATGACCTTACTCACCGACACCTTCCGGCAGTTAACAGTAAAGTTATACCAAAGAACCCGTTAACTATTGCTTCTCTTTTTAAACATAAAGACAAACTAAGCTCCTTGATGACTTCCAATGTCGTTTATTTATATACTTGCCCCAAATGTAAGGTGGTGAAATATGTGGGGGCTTCTCGTCGCCTACTAAAATTCAGAATTGATTGTCATCGGGGAGTTAGTTACAGAACAGGCAATAAATTAACTAATCCTGAATTTTCTAATGTACGTGAACATGCCAAAAAATGTAAACAAGATATTGAATATAAACCTTTTAAAATTCTCTCCAGAGCCACCTCACCTCATCAATTAGCAATAACCGAATCGTTATATATTAAGAAGCTTGTTCCTTCTTTAAACAATCAAACTACCTCCACAACACTGTACCTGTCTTGAGTGTGCCCCTGTCTCTGTTTTTTATGTCATTAGGTCCTTGGTTCCACTCCTGAAAATTAGCGGTCTATTTCTTTCATTGTCTGTTGCATTTTAGTTTTTTTGTTTTATTTTTTTTTTGTTTAAAGTGTATATATTTTTTAAATTGTAAATTTCTTAATTTTTAAGTCTTTGTAATAATTTTATATATTATAATTACGTTTTTCAGCTTTGAAAATGAGGCTGTGTCCTCGAAACGTCAGCATGTTTAATAAATGGACAATTACTATTACATGACGTCTCCTTCAGCTCCGTGTTGTATGTTGGTTGATAGCGACGCTTCCCATATCCATATATATATATATATATATACATATATATATATATAGATATATATATATATATATATATATATATATATATAAAATTTTTGAAGAAATTTCGGAACTTTCATTACAGAAAAAACTAACTTGCGAAATCGCAGGTTATTCCATGGCTTATACCATCACGAAGCTAAACAAACAGCGAGGTCCTACTTCAGTATTTGCTAAGGGGAGGGGAGAGAGAGAGAGAGAGAGAGAGAGAGAGAGAGTCAGCTCCTTTGCTACGGTAATCAAACACTCGGAGGGTCCTCTTAATTCTCTCGCGCAAGAGATGATTACAGTGTCTATTTTCGAATATTGTTTGAATGACTGACCGTAAATAATTTTGCAGTTGGTGAGGTATAACGGTAATCATAATACACTTCATTTATGGAATACAAGAAAATGTAGGATATAGGCCAAATGCCAAGTGTTAGGATTGGTGAATTTTAGGCTAAAAATACCTTCATAGTGATACGAATCTCATCAAAATCTTATAATATTATTATTACTTAGAAGATGAACCCTATTCTTATGGAACAAGCCAACCAAAGGGGCCATTGATTTGAAATTCAAGCTTCCAACGAATATTGTGTTCCTTAGAAAGAAGAGATCACTTACTACTAAAAAAGTGTGAAAGGGGTAACTGGAGGAAAACCTCAAAGCAGTTGCACTATGAATCAGGTGTCAGGAGAGGGTGGAAAGGCAGATGAAAGAAAGAGAATGTGAACGGAGGTACAGTAAAAGGAATGAAAGGGGTTGCAGCTATGGGCCAAAGAACCTTAAGTAACGCCTACAATGGAGGAGGGGGAGAGGGGTCAGTTGGGGGGAGGGTTGCCTAAATGAAATTACAGGGGATATCCACTCACATTTCGCAAAAGGTCCTCGGCTCCAGACCTCTCTAGCCGCTCTTGTGCCTCCAGCGACCCGATAACATCGACGCACCAGAGTGTGAATGCAAATACACAAAGGCTTCAACTTTTCCAGTTCTTAATTTCTGCTCAGTCTCATCCAGAGATTATTCAGCATATTCTTTATTCGTTTTACACACACACACACACACACACACACACACACACACACACACACATATATATATATATAATATATATATATATATATATATAGATATATATATATATAGATATAGATAGTAATGTATATATATAATATATATATAATATATATATATTATATATATATATTACTATTAATCTCCCCTGAAGAAAACTACGATTTCCCTTTAGTTATATTTGTTGAAAATAACTACGATTTTCCATTAGTTATATTTAATAAAAATAACTATTATTTCCCTTTAGTTACATTTGTTAAGAATAACTATGGTTTCCTTTAAGTTATATTTGTTAGAAATAACTAGGATTTCCCTTTAGTGATATTTGTTAAGAATAGCTATGGTTTCCTTTAAGTTATATTTGTTAGAAATAACTATTATTTCCCTTATGTGACATTTGTTAGGAATAACCAATGTTTTCCCCTTTAGTTATATTTGTTAAAAATAACAATGATTTTCCTTTAGTTATATTTGTTAAAAATAACTATGATTTTCCTTTAGTTATATTTGTTAACAAATTACTTGGTTTTTCCCTTTGTTGTATTTGTTAACAAATTACTAGGATTTTCCTTTAATTATATTTGTTAAAAACAACTATTATTTTCCTTTAGTTATATTTGTTAAAAAATAACTAGGAAACAAACTCAAGACAACAAAAATAATAATAATAATAATAATAATAATAATAATAATATATATATATATATATATACACACACATATATATATATATATATATATATATATATATATATATATGTGTGTGTGTGTGTGTGTGTGTGTGTGTGTATGTGTGTGTGTATATATAAGAACAGTAAGAGAAGGAAAAACCAACCTAAGCATGGCATTGATAGACTATAAGAAAGCCTTCGACATGATACCACACACATGGCTAATAGAAGGCCTGAAAATATATGGGGGAGAGGAAAACACCATCAGCTTCCTCAAAAATACAATGCGCAACTGGAATACAATACTTACAAGCTCTGGAATAACACTAGCAGAGGTTAATATCAGGAGAGGGATCTTCCAGGGCGACTCACTGTCCCCACTACTCTTCGTAGTAGCCATGATTCCCATGACAAAAGTACTGCAGAAGATGGATGCTGGGTACCAACTCAAGAAAAGAGGCAACAGAATTGACCATCTGATGTTCATGGACGACATCAAGCTGTATGGTAAGAGCATCAAGGAAATAGATACCCTAATCCAGACTGTAAGGATTGTATCTGGGGACATCAGGATGGAGTTTGGAATAGAAAAATGCGCCTTAGTCAACATACAAAAAGGCAAAGTAACAAGGACTGAAGGGATAAAGCTACCAGATGGAAGCAACATCAAACACATAGATGAGACTGGATACAAATACCTGGGAATAATGGAAGGAGGAGATATAAAACACCAAGAGATGAAGGACACGAATCAGGAAAGAATATATGCAGAGACTCAAGGCGATACTCAAGTCAAAACTCAATGCCGGAAATATGATAAAAGCCATAAACACATGGGCAGTGCCAGTAATCAGATACAGCGCAGAAACAGTGGAATGGACGAAGGCAGAACTCCGCAACATAGACCAGAAAACTAGGAAACATATGACAATACACAAAGCACTACACCCAAGAGCAAATACGGACAGACTATACATAACACGAAAGGAAGGAGGGAGAGGACTACTAAGCATAGAGGACTGCGTCAACATCGAAAACAGAGCACTGGGGCGATATCTGAAAACCAGTGAAGACGAGTGGCTCAAGAGTGCATGGGAAGAAGGACTGATAAAAGTAGACGAAGACCCAGAAATATACAGAGACAGGAGAATGACAAACAGAACAGAGGAATGGCACAACAAACCAATGCACGGACAATACATGAGACAGACTAAAGAACTAGCCAGCGATGACACATGGCAATGGTTACAGAGGGGAGAGCTAAAGAAGGAAACTGAAGGAATGATAACAGCGGCACAAGATCAGGCCCTAAGAACCAGATATGTTCAAAGAACGATAGACGGAAATAACATGTCTCCTATATGTAGGAAGTGCAATACAAAAAATTAGACCATAAATCACATAGCAAGCGAATGTCCGGCACTTGCACAGAACCAGTACAAAAAGAGGCATGATTCAGTAGCAAAAGCCCTCCACTGGAGCCTGTGCAAGAAACATCAGCTACCTTGCAGTAATAAGTGGTACGAGCACCAACCTGAAGGAGTGATAGAAAACGATCAGGCAAAGATCTTCTGGGACTATGGTATCAGAACAGATAGGGTGATACGTGCAAACAGATCAGACGTGACGTTGATTGACAAAATCAAGAAGAAAGTATCACTCATTGATGTCGCAGTACCATGAGACACCAGAGTTGAAGAGAAAGAGAGGGAAAAAATGGATAAGTATCAAGACCTGAAAATAGAAATAAGAAGGATATGGGATATGCCAGTGGAAATCGTACCCATAATCATAGGAGCACTAGGCACGATCCCAAGATCCCTGAAAAGGAACCTGGAAAAATTAGAGGCTGAAATAGCTCCAGGACTCATGCAAAAGAGTGTGATCCTAGAAACGGCGCACATAGTAAGAAGAGTGATGGACTCCTAGGGAGGCAGGATGCAACCCGGAACCCTACACTTCCCAGTCGAATTGGAGGACTGTGATAAAGCAAAAAAATAATAATAATAATAATATAACAATAATAATAATAATAACTTATTGGTTCAGCTCAGTGGTCTGGTTAAACTAAGATATATTTAACACTTCAGGTTTTATGACTTTTCTTCTCGTGTGTATTTTTTTTAATTTACTGCAATTTATTTTAATCAGTTTTGTTGAAGTGTTAAATATATCTTAGTTTAACCAGACCACTGAGCTGAACCAATTAGCTGAACCAATTAGCTGAACCTTAGCAACGGGACCAACAGCTTATTGTGGGAGCAGAACCACATTCTATCGAGAAGTGAATTTCTAATCACCAGAAATAAACCCTTCTGATTCCATGTTGTCAGAGCGGGGAATCAAACTCGCGACTACCGAAACGGGAGCCGAGCACGCAAGCAACTCGTCCAACGAGGAAGATAGCTGAAGTGTTGCAGTGAATCAGAATTCATAAGGTGAGTGTCCCTCGTGACTGCAGACTGTTAACTTTCAGGTAACTTCTTGGAAGGAGAGATTCCAGCACAAAACGAAGACGTAGAAGCTACCGGAGAATAAGAGAGAGAGAGAGAGAGAGAGAGAGAGAGAGGAAGGTTCTCAATAAATCTTTCGATAAGAAACTGCCTGCCAATTGTATTTCATATATGGCTCCAAGGTAACCCATGTAATTTATGACCTAGTGGTTTTAGCTATCTTTGCTGAAAAGAAAAATACCACTATAATCTCTCTCTCTCTCTCTCTCTCTCTCTCTCTCTCTCTCTCTCTATGGCTCCAAGGGAACCCACGTATTTATGACCTAGTGGTTTTAGCTATCAATACTGAAGAGGAAAATAGCAATATAATATCTCTCTCTCTCTCTTCCTCTCTCTCTCTCTTCTACTCTATTTCTGCTTCCCTCCGAACCTCCATTTAACACTAAAGTCTGCATAAAACCGAGCTGAGAGCTCCTTCAGCATTTACCAGTTAAGCGAATGGACAATTTCGTAAAGTTTTCTCCCAGACAGATGAGGAGCAGAAACAGCAGCTGTGAAAAAACAGAAGCCAAGACAACTCCTTTATCTCGTTTCACGTATGCGTTTGTTTGTTGGCGCTCGTAAATTTATATGTGCATATAAATAGATGTGTATACACATACACACACACACACCAGGGAATAGTTCAATTCCCATCCTTCCTGGGGCACCAATAGAGACTAAAACTGCCATACCTATATATATATATGCTTTATATAATATAGTATCCTCTTGTAAGACATCCTATGTCCATATTTGACCAGTGATCAGGAGCACAGAGGGAGGTGCTCTAAATATATGGTTGCAATGCTCAGTGTTTGAAGGGCCTTTTATCTTCATTATATATATATATATATATATATATATATATATATATATATATATATATATTATTCGAGCTACAAATGTCCTTTAACACCTAATTCGCTCTATCTCGGAATTAATATATTTTCATATATGTTAGCCGAATCGATAACATCACTGACGTCCTGATTTCTTCTCTGTCCGCTAGTAGGTGGTTCGAACCGCGAGAGGACGAAATTATTAACAAAAAAAATTCCCCTCCGGTTTACATATATGAAAATATTAATTCCGAGGTAGAGCAAATTAGATATTAAAGGACTTTTGTAGCTCGAACAATCTATATGAGTCGCGGTGATGTGATAATTATTCATATACATACATACATATATATATATATATATATATATATATATATATATATATATATATATATATAATATTTATATATATATATATATATATATATATATATACAACCTCCCAGTATTCCTATTGTTCTACTCTTACTATTTCACCTTCTGTCTTTCTCGTTTTGTCTTTTAACGACAGGAAGAAAAAAGTTTTTAAAAATGGAGAAAAAAATGAAAAAACAAGTTAATTTTCGGACTACAAAACTGAAGCATTAGACGCACTTTCTACATTTTACCGAAGAAAATATGTTCTCCCTCCCAAATATTTCCAGGAACCCCTAAGTTTTCTCATTTTTTCCCAACTTTCGAATAAGTTGAGCTGAATTGCCTTCATCTCATTCCAGTAAATAAGCGAATTCCCGCTCCACACCCCGCCCCCCCCCCCCCCCCCCCCCCCCCCCCCCCCCCCCCCCCCCCCCCTGGCATTCATAAAACCTGATTTCCTTTTATATTACCATTATGCTTATTTTTTTTTTTTTTGAGGCACATCTTATCCAACCTCCTTGTCCAGCAATCATCTCAGTAATCCTCCTATATTAATTATTATTATTATTATATTATTATTATTATTATTATTATTATTTTTTTTTTTTTTTTTTTTTTTTTTTTTTTTTTTTTTGTTTTTTGTTTTTTTGTTTTTTTTTGCTCTATCACAGTCCTCCAATTCGACTGGGTGGTATTTATAGTGTGGGGTTCCGGGTTGCATCCTGCCTCCTTAGGAGTCCATCACTTTTCTTACTATGTGTGCCGTTTCTAGGATCACATTCTTCTGCATGAGGCCCGGAGCTACTTCAGCCTCTAGTTTTTCCAGATTCCTTTTCAGGGAGGGATCTTGGGATCGTGCCTAGTGCTCCTATGATTATGGGTACGATTTCCACTGGCATATCCCATATCCTTCTTATTTCTATTTTCAGATCTTGATACTTATCCATTTTTTCCCTCTCTTTCTCTTCAACTCTGGTGTCCCATGGTATTGCGCCATCAATGAGTGATACTTTCTTCTTGACTTTGTCAATCAACGTCACGTCTGGTCTGTTTGCAAGTATCACCCTATCCGTTCTGATACCATAGTCCCAGAGGATCTTTGCCTGATCGTTTTCTATCACTCCTTCAGGTTGGTGCTCGTACCACTTATTACTGCAAGGTAGCTGATGTTTCTTGCACAGGCTCCAGTGGAGGGCTTTTGCCACTGAATCATGCCTCTTTTTGTACTGGTTCTGTGCAAGTGCCGGGCATTCACTTGCTATGTGGTTTATGGTTTCATTTTTCGTATTAGACTTCCTACATATGGGAGAGATGTTATTTCCGTCTATCATACTTTGAACATATCTGGTTCTTAGGGCCTGATCTTGTGCCGCTGTTATCATTCCTTCAGTTTCCTTCTTTAGCTCTCCCCTCTGTAGCCATTGCCAATTGTCATCGCTGGCTAGTTCTTTAGTCTGTCTCATGTATTGTCCATGCATTGGTTTGTTGTGCCAGTCCTCTGTTCTTTCTGTCTTTCTCCTGTCTCTGTATATTTCTGGGTCTTCGTCTACTTTTATTAGTCCTTCTTCCCATGCACTCTTTACCCACTCGTCTTCACTGGTTTTCAGATATTGCCCCAGTGCTCTGTTTTCGATGTTGACGCAGTCCTCTATACTTAGTAGTCCTCTCCCTCCTTCCTTTCGTGTTATGTATAATCTGTCCGTATTTGCTCTTGGGTGTAGTGCTTTGTGTATTGTCATTTGTTTCCTGGTTTTCTGATCTATGCTGCGGAGTTCTGCCTTCGTCCATTCCACTATTCCTGCGCTGTATCTGATTACTGGCACTGCCCATGTGTTTATGGCTTTTATCATATTTCCGGCGTTGAGTTTTGACTTGAGTATCGCCTTGAGTCTCTGCATATATTCTTTCCTGATCGTGTCCTTCATCTCTTGGTGTTTTATATCTCCTCCTTCCATTATTCCCAGGTATTTGTATCCAGTCTCATCTATGTGTTTGATGTTGCTCCCATCTGGTAGCTTTATCCCTTCAGTTCTCGTTACTTTGCCTTTTTGTATGTTGACTAAGGCGCATTTTTCTATTCCAAACTCCATCCTGATGTCCCCAGATACAATCCTTACAGTCTGGATTAGGGTATCTACTTCCTTGATGCTCTTACCATACAGCTTGATGTCGTCCATGAACATCAGATGGTTGATTTTGTTGCCTCTTTTCTTGAGTTGGTACCCGGCATCCATCTTCTGTAGTACTTTTGTCATGGGAATCATGGCTACTACGAAGAGTAGTGGGGACAGTGAGTCGCCCTGGAAGATCCCTCTCCTGATATTAACCTCTGCTAGTCTTATTCCAGAGCTTGTAAGTATTGTATTCCAGTTGCGCATTGTATTTTTGAGGAAGCTGATGGTATTTTCCTCTGCCCCATATATTTTCAGGCATTCTATTAGCAATGTGTGTGGTATCATGTCGAAGGCTTTCTTATAGTCTATCCATGCCATGCTTAGGTTGGTTTTCCTTCTCCTACTGTTCTTCATTACCATTTTGTCTATCAGGAGCTGGTCTTTTGTGCCCCTACACTTCCTTCTGCAGCCTTTCTGTTGGTGGGGGATGGTGTTTGTATCCTCTAGGTACTTGTATAGCCTTACTGATGATACCTGTTAGTAACTTCCACATTATTGGTAGGCAGTGATAGGCCTGTAGTTACTGGCTATATTTCCCTTACTCTTGTCTTTTTGTACTAAGGATGTTCTTCCTGTGGTCATCCATTTGGGTGCTTGGTGATTTGAGATACAATGCTGGAGTTGTTCTGCTATTCGTGGGTGTAGGGCTTGAATTTTGTTTTTTTGAGCCAGTATCCATGGACTTCATCGGGACCTGGGCTTTCCAGTTTGGCATTTTCTTTAGTTGGTGTCTGACTGTGTCTGTCGTGATGTCTGTGAATCTTTGTTTTATTCTCCCTGTTTCTTCTTCCTTGACTTCCTGGAGCCATGTTGCATGTTTGTTGTGTGATACCGGATTGCTCCATATGTTTTCCCAGAGTCTCTTACTTGGTTCGGCTTCAGGAATTTCTGGGTGGTTGTCTTCCCCTCTTAGTTGGCTGTACAGTCTTTTCTGGTTGGTTCGGAATAGTTTGTTCTGTTGGTATCCCTTATTCCTGTTCATGTACCGTTGGATCTTGTGTGCTTTGGCCTTAAGCCTCTGTTTTACATCTTCTATTGTGTTTAGTCCCCTCTCTTGTACTTTGTATTTCTCGTTGAGTTCCTCCCTTGTTTTCTTGCTTCTTAGCCTTTTTTCTGCCATCTCTTTCAGTTTACTCAAGTCAGATCTCATCACCATGATTTGCTTTTCCAGGCGCCTTTTCCAAGGAGGTTGCTGTTTTGGTTTCTGTTGGGTTGGTTGTGACGGTGGTGTTGGTGTTCGAATCCCCATCAGTTCTGCTACTAATCTTGCTCCTGCATATGTCAAGTTATTTGTTTCTGTGATACTGGTGGTGTGTATTAGGCCCATTATTTCATTGACCTCACTTGTTTTCTCCCTTAATTTCTTGTTGTTGTAGGCTTTCATGGAGGGGATTTTTGTTCTCTCTGTATCTGGCTCCATCCATTGTTATTATTATTATTATTATTATTATTATTATTATTATTATTATTATTATTATTATTATTATTATTATTATTATCATTATTATTATTACTATTTATTATTATTATTATTATTATTATTATTATTATTATTATTATTATCCAAAAGATAAAACCTATTCATATGGAACAAGACCACTAAAGGGGCCAATGGCTTCCAAAGAACATTATTATTATTATTATCAATATTATAGAAAATGCAGGAAGAAAAGATCCCACACTTATTAAAGAAGCATAAAAATAATACTAATAATAAATCAACAAATAGATAAAAAAAAATGCAGTAAAACAGAACAGGGAATAGTATTAGGGTAGTAATGCATTGCACCTTCGCCTGAGGTATCTGAAAGTCCCGAGCAACGCTCCTTCTGCATGAAGCAAAATAGACGATGAAAACGAGATGATGAAATATGCCTGGCTTCTCTACATAGCCCCGGTGCTTTGGCATGCGTTTTATGGCTGCTTTTAGAGCCAATAAAAGACGCGAAAGGGGGGGGGGGGGAATTGTTCCAAACGCCCATGCCAGGCGCTGACCTCTCTAATCCTACAATTGCCTTGGACCTCCAAGGGGTTCTTGCTGGCCCTCCCACCTTCAACGATGCAAGTTGCCTTTTTTTGGAAGGTTTACTTTCTTTTTTTCTTTTTAAGACCGCGTCAGACTTGGTTAGGCTTTCAGCTTGGGTCGTTGGTCCCAGCCGACGGCGGCTACAACATTTTCGTACGTGGCCCTAAACGTTGCTTCTGTTTATTGAAGAATATAAATAACAAATAAAAAATACTACGTCTCCTTTAGTAGCCAGCGTTCCTGAATTGCGCCGATAAGTTAGAACACTGTTATTATTATTATTATTATTATTATTATTATTATTATTATTATTATTATTATTATTATTATTATTATTATTGAAAAAATAAACTCCGCAGAAGTATCTATATGTATATTGCTATATATAGGAAGATTTCGCCAATATACATACATACTATTGCGGATTTTATTTTGTAATAATCAATAATAATAATAATAATAATAATAATAATAATAATAATAATAATAATAATAATAATAATAATAATAATAATAGTGCGAACTTTATTTATCCATTCAAGATCACGAGCAAGTGATGATATCAAATATTATCATTATCATTATTATTATTATTATTATTATTATTATTATTATTATTATTATTATTATTATTATTATTCTTCACAAGAACTCAATTCATATGGAACAGGTCCACAGGGGCCAATGACTTGAAATTCAAACATCCAAAGAATAAAATGGTGTTTATTAGGAACAAGGGAAGGTAAATTGAAATACAGAGAGAGATCTCACTTATTCAAAAGTAACAAAAAATTCTTATTATTATATATATATATATATATATATATATATATATATATATATATATATATATATATATATATGTATATGTGTGTGTGTGTGTGTGTGTGTGTGTAATAATCGTTACAATATCAAAGCGAATTTGATTATACATATTTTTCCACAAGCGTATAAGTAAGGTATCATCAACATCAAATTTGTTTTTCACATAGTGTTTATAGGTCATGCCCCGCATTTTATACTACAGTCGATTCACACCAACCGTGCATTTGTTGTTTAGGCCAGTCCCTTACGACGCTCCTGATTGGCTGTTGATAAGCCAATCACAGGGCTAGAAACTCTCAGTCTCTCTCTCGAGTTCAAATGGGTAGGATCTGTGTTCCACCTCTCCTGAGGGATACATCTTTCAAAAGTATCCCTCAGGAGAATTGGAACATACATCCTGCCTATGTGAACTCTCTCGAGAGAAACTGAGAGTTTCCAGCCCCGTGATTGGCTTATCAACAGCCAATCAGGAGTGTCGTAAGGGACTGGTCTCGACATCAAATGCACGGTTGATGTGAATCTACTGTAGTAAACACGCGAGTGAAGTAACTCCTTTAGAAACTTAATTTGAAACTGAGATCTTACAAACCACCGAGGCTAGAGGGCTACAAATTGGTATGTTGATTGTCCACACTCCAATCAAGAAACATACCAAATTGCAGCCCTCTAACCTCAACTGTTTTCATTTTATTTAAAGTTAAATTTTACCGTAATCTATTTGTTAATTTATTTTTTTTAATAAGTGGGGTCTCTTCTTTCTGTATTTCCCTCTGCCTCGTCTTACTTCTTGCTAATGAACAACGTATGTTTTGGAAGCTGGACTTTCTAGTCAGTGGCCCCTTTGTTGGGTTTGTTCCATATGAATAAGTTTCGTCTTCTGAATAATAATAATAATAATAATAATAATAATAATAATAATAATAATAATAATAAATAATAATAATAAAAATAATAATTAAAGAATTTTTAGTTCAAGGATTGCTAAGGTAAGTATCGGGAACTCTTATTTGCTGGAGAGAGAGGAAGAGGAGAGAGAGAGAGAGAGAGAGAGAGAGAGAGAGAGAGAGAGAGAGGTAATTACTATGCGGCGGAGTTCTTTAGCGTGAACGTATTTAGGTGAAAATTACAACCGGAAATGAAATTTCAGGTTTTTGATCCTGGAAACTGGAAGTTAATGCACTTGGCTGAGTAGCTCCAGCGTAATCACGAAGACTACTTCGTAATTACGTATCCCGTTGCAGATAAACGAAAAGCAACAAGGGGTAAAAAGGTACCTTAAAAGATTAAACTCGTTAAGATATCTACATTTTTTAGCTTACTCGTAGAGTAAGCCTACAAAATTACTTTGTTGTTGTTCTTATTCTTGTTAGATGGGGTAGGAAAGGCCTATGGAAAAGCCTAAAAAAGAACTGAAAAAGGTCATTTGCGTTGAGTTAAAGATACAGGAATTTTAGGATAGGTTAATTATGATTTATTTATTACAATGACAATGTAAATTAAAAGTATATATTATGTTGAGCAGTACAGAAAAATTATTTCCAATGATTTGTGATTTAGTTTTTAGTGTGAAAATGTTAATTAAAAAAAAATTGCATGTTGAACAGTACATAAAAATGATTTCCAATTATTTATGATTTATTTATTATAATGTCAATGTAAATTTAAAAAATAAATGCATGTCGAACAGCATAGAAAAATTATTTCCAATAAAATATACAACGTATTTATTTTAATTTTCGTTGGTGAAACAACGCTCTATTTAACCGCAGATTTTAGCACGCGCCCCTGGTAAGCTGGAAGTCGGATCACGCCTGGTTTTATATCATTGTAGTTCCAGGTCGAGAATGTTCATCTCCGAAATTACTGCCGGTGTCTACGATTTAATGAAAAATCAACAGTATTTAAGGTGACTTAATTCACAATTCAAATCAAGTCTGTGTTAAAATATTTTAATAACCAGAAGTATTTGTTTGGTTCATTATCATTATTATTATTATTATTATTATTATTATTATTATTATTATTATTATTATTATTATTATTATTATTATATTGAAAGGGCCACAGATAGGGCCTGAAAGAACTCGAGTGTTGACAAATATACTACGTCAATACTTACAAGTAAACACATGTTATACTCAATATCCTTGTTGGTTTCTTTTCCATCCATAAAAATGTTAAAGGATAATAATATTGAGAGTATGGGCACGCATTTAACCGACCCCTCACACTATCCCCCCCCCCCCCCTCCCCCACAAGAACAGAGCGTTTAGAGTCTCAATAGCGGAATTCTAACAGGAAATCAGGGGCCTTTAGGAAGTCGAATCTTGTCCGGAGAGGACGTCCGACACTTGTGTTAAAACCTTCCATTGTCAAGAGAGACAGAATTCTTACCTTTCAGTGGAGGGCAAGCACTCACAATTTATTAGAGAGAGAGAGAGAGAGAGAGAGAGAGAGAGAGAGAGAGAGAGAGAGAGAATTCTTACCTTTACGTAGAGGGCAAGTAGTTCAAGAGTATTTTGAGAGAGAGAGAGAGAGAGAGAGAGAGAGAGAGAGAGAGAGAGAGAGAGAGAGAGAATTCTTACCTTTTCGTAGAGAGCAAGTACTTCAAGGGTACTTTTGACACACACAAAGAGAGAGAGAGAGAGAGAGAGAGAGAGAGAGAGAGAGAGAGAGATTTTTAAAAAGATTTCTGAACTAATGAAAGAGTAAATATTTGGAATAAATAAAGCCCAAGACACCCACATACACAGGCTTAAAAAATTAATGAGTAAAAGAGATGAGACCAGAATCAGAGAATTAAGAATATAATTCTTTTATATTAATTCTGGGATTGTACCTTTCAGACCGCTGATATCAAAATCCACACGCAGGGCATATTAATAATAATAATAATAATAATAATAATAATAATAATAATAATAATAATAATAATAATAATATAAACCCTCTACTGGAGCTTGTGCAAAAAAAAAAAACCCAGCTACCTTGAAGTAATAAGTTGGTACGAACACCAACCTGAGGGAGTGATAGAAAACGATCAGGCAAAGATCCTCTGAGACTATGGTATCAGAATAGATAGGGTGATACTTGCCAATAGACCAGGCGTGACGTAGATTGACAATATTAAGAAGAAAGTATCACAAATTGATGTCATTATACCATGGGACACCGGAGTTGAAGAGAAAGAAAGGGAAAAAATGGATAAGTATCAAGAACTGAAAATAGAAATAAGAAGGATATGGAATATACCAGAGGGAATTGTACCCATAATCATAGGAGGACTAGGCACGATCCCAAGATCCCTGAAAAAGGAACCTGGACAAACTAGAGGCCGAAGTAGCTCCAGGACTCATGCAGAAGACTGTGCTCCTAGAAACAGCGCACACAGTGTGAAAAGTGACGGACTCCTAAGGAGGCAGGATGCAACCCGGAACCCCACACTATAAATACCACTCAGTCGAATTGGAGGACTGTAATAGACAAAAAATAATAATAATAGTAATTATAAAAAGGTTGAGGTATTCTCATCAACGTACAGAGAACCCAGCCTAAGCGTGGCAAGAGAGAGAGAGAGAGAGAGAGAAGACGAGGAATGAGGAGAAAACACGAAAAAAAGAAATGGTAGTGAGAGTAGCGGGGGCGAGGGGAGGAGGGGGCGGAGTTAGGGACTACCGAGAAAGGGCCTCTTGAAAGAGAGTGCAAATATCACCTATACTACTTCATGTCCTCCAGATAAATCCTTTACTTAGGATTATTCATTTTAGTTTTCTGTAAAAGAAATCGAGCGAGATGACTACTTTTTCCTGTCCGTACTCAGATCTTAAAACTTATAAGAGACTAGAGGGCTGCAAATTGGTGTAGTGATCATCCACCCTCCAATCATCAAACGTATCAAATCTCATCCTTCTAGCCCCAGAAGTTTTTATTTTATTTGAGGTTAAATTTTGTCATGATTGTGTCTAACAACACAGGCCACCACCGGGCCGGGGCTGAGAGTTTCATAAAGCAATATACGCTGTGCAGAAAATTCGATTGTGCCGAAGAAACTTCGGTGCATTTTTTTACATCTATTCTAGTTTTGTCGTTTTCAATTTTAACATTATAAAATTCCCTTCTATTGTACCTTGATTGATCTAAATTTCTTCGTCTGCTCCAAAACCTTTTCACTTTCTTAAGTATAAATGCATTTGACTATGTTTATGAAACACGTATCTGAGCAAAATGCAGGTTAAAAAATGCAATCGTTTTTTGTTCACCGGATGATCAAGGCCACCGAAAATAGATCTATCTTTCGGTGGTCTCGGTATAGTGCTGGATGAGCCTCAGCCGTCCGTGGTGGCCTGTGTTGCATTGCTGGAAGCACGATCATGGCTTAATTTAACCTTGAATATGATGAAAACTACTGAGGTTAAAGGGCTGCAATTTGTTGTACAGCGTGTAATCAAGGTCACAGAAAATACATCTATCTTTCGGTGGTCTCGGTATAATGCTGTATGAGCCGCGGCCCATGAAACTCTCCCTCCCGATGTGCAGTGCTTCTAAGATTCGCAAACGACGTAGATCGGGTGCTTGGTCGGTAACTTTGGAGAAGCCCAGTTTGAACGTCACACAGGAGACCTTCTTCCTCCCCACCGCCGTCAGGAGAGCAGCAGACAACGCCCCACAACGACCATCGCACCAGAGGAATCCTAAGGATGATAGAAGAGTTAGCTCTCATCCTGAGGACGTCCCTTATTACCCTGAGGGTGATCGAAGCTCAAGCTCTCGCCCTGAGGACGACCTGGTAGCACGCCCTTCGAGGGGACCCCCACCATCACCAATAAGGATGAGGCTCCTCCCACGAAGAGGACAGCCAACCAGCAACCAGCCCCTGATGACGTCCCTTGCGACGTCACAGGTATTGCCCAATGAAAAGTGAGGTAGTACCCATCTCCTCAAACCACCCGAATGCAAGAAATAGCGTGAATCCATCCGACACAGACCATTGCACTCAGCGATCCCGTCCTGAAGATGGCCAAACGAGGTGGCCGAAACATGTAGACGCCTATAGAAAAACGAGAAAAGAAGAAAAAAAAACAAGGAATACTGGATAGACCCCTGACGACTACGGCCTGTTTCCGACCTACGAGATACACCTGTATACCTGTTGACAACCCCAGCCTGTCCCTGATAACCAGTTGCCTTTAATAACACCAGTCCGGAATTCCGTTGTGACCTACAGCACGATGAATATTGGACAGCTGCTTTATAATACCGGCGTGCCAAAAAGACAAGTTATTAGGAGAATTTAAAGGATTTTTTATAAAATCAATTCTGTGAATTCTGCCATTATTTTTAATAAAATACTATTATTATTATTATTATTATTATTATTATTATTATTATTATTATTATTATTATTATTATTATTATTATTATTTATTCTTTAGTATTTTTATAGGGAACTCTCTATTTATCTAGAATAATGATAATAATACTGCACAGAGCCGTTTCACTTAGTCTAGCTCGCTTTCTTTTCAGAGTATTAATTTCTTTCAGAAAACAATGCGTTACAGTTCGGAAAATACTTCGTCTATACCTTACTCTTACAGACCCCATTTCTCACTTCCCGCGCGAAATGGAAACTGACAGTGAAAGGTGTAACAGAAGGAAAACTTCAAAACAGTTGCACTATATACCAAGTGTTAGGAGAGGTTGGAAAGTAAGATGGAAGAAAGAGAATATGAAAAGAGGTAGAGTAAAAGGAACGAAAGTGGTTTTAGCTAGGGGCCTCAGGATGGCACGCCGCAAAGAACCTTAAGTAATGCCTACAGTGCATCGCATGAAGGAACTACCCTCCTATGGGGAAAATAAAGTTTAAAAAGAACATGGACTCTGAATGACCTGAGTTCATAATATGTAGTAAAGTTATTGAAATCCAACGGTAAATTTACAAAAATTCTAAAAACCAAATGTACGGTCTTGGAGTCCTTGAGTTTAACGGATTATTTACGGTTTTGAAAACCACGGGTCAAGGACTTCTTGTTCTACGTGACTGGAAAGAAATTGTCCCTTTGCTATTCCCCTGAAATCTATCATCTCTTAATCAAATACTTTTGAAAAAGTTGTGCAGATTTTACCTAACCGCCAGAGGAATTTATGGTGTCTGACATAACGTAATATTTCAATTTAACCACTGTCGTCGTGAGAAAAAAAAAAAAAAAAAAAACCTAGACCAAATCCTTGGTTTTTTAAAAATCCAAGAAAAAATGTAAGAAACCTGGTCACAAGATAACGAAGATTAATTGAACGGAGAAAAAAAGAATAACAATAAAAAAAAAGGCATAGCAACCGCCATAACCGCACGTGAAAGTGAAATAAAAATAAAGTATTACACGAGGAAAGAAAAAATCAGTTAAAGGAGATAAAGGATGTGTTGCTTGGGAGAGGAGAATCTAACAGACGTTCATTTTTGATGTTCAAATACATCATTTCTTAAGTAATCATAGAGCTTTTTAAGTAATTATAGGGCAAGCATGTTTCGAAGTGACGCATGAAAATAGTGAACTAAAAATTTAACCGAATGTAACTTTTCCTTTGTCGATAGGATCTTCAACTGATTGATTCATGAATAATTACTAAATGTCCTCTGTGGTTAAAAAAAATCGAATTCCATTCAAAGTTCTTCCATTCAAAGTGGTCAAGACAGATTTTGTGACTGTGTAAAGCAATGCTGAAAACGTCGACAACTCCTGCTACTAATAATGATAATAAATTTATTTTTAAATATATATATCTATCTATCTATATATATATATATATATATTATATATATATATATATATATATATATATATATATATATATATATATATATATATAGTAATTCACAACTGCGAATTTATTTATTTCTCCATTTCGAGACTCATCTTACCGTGAGTATTTTTAAATAAATGATGACATTCTAATATGCAAAATATGAGATAATAAATATGTTTTCTTCTATTATCATTATGGCCAATATAAAAAGTCTGTTTTATTTTTGACCTGATAATTTGTTACGTTTTAGTTTTCTGTAAAAATCAGTTATAGATATGGCTTTGTCTGTCCGCCCTCAGATCTTAAAAACTCTTCGGGCTACAGGGCTACAAATTGGTATGTTGATGATCCACCCTCTAGACATCAAACATACCAGATTGCAGTCCTCTAGCCTCAGCAGTTGTTACTTTATTTAAGGTTAAAGTAACCCATGATGATACTTCTAGCAACGCAACAACGCAGGCCACTACGGCTGGCTGAGTTTCATGGGCCCGGCTCAGACAGCATTATACCGAGACGACCGGAAGATATATCCATGTTCGATAGCCTTGATTATATTACATATGCTGTAGCAAATAATAATATAAAGAGAATTGATACTTGAACTGAATATTAAAAAAAAATAGTAACCATTATTTGTTATACAAACGCAACGCATGATTTATAAAAACGTTCACTATAGTTCAGAACAAACCAAGTCATTGATAAATATCATGAGTAAAATTATGACTTGTTGAAATAAAAATTACCGATAGCTTTTAATGTTTTTTTATGAACAGAGGACCAAGGTGATATTTACAGCATTTCATAAAGTGACTCGTATAAGTAGACAATCAATAAGGAAAATTATCACTTAATCAGTATTGCTTTTGTTTATATATATATATATATATATATATATATATATATATATATATATATATATATATATATACGTATATATATAATTTTCGTTAAAAGCAATTGCTTTAGTGGCATCAATGAGTTTCTTGCAGGTATCTTCATACCGACGAAGTTTTTTCCGATTCTTGTTCGTCAATTTCTGGTGAAAAATACGCAGACTTCCTTCTCCCATTTATTGAATTTTGTCACGACAGCTGTTTCGCCTTATGGCATTATCAAGCGACTACTATAGTGCGTTTACTTTTCTAAGATCGCTCTGGTGGGGCCAGGTAGAAAAGGCAGAGTTGTCATATCTAAGGGTATGTAAGTCCCATTAAATGCTTCCCGCAGATATAATCCTTCTTAGGAAGATTCGCTTTAGACCTTGGGAGTCGAGGGAAAGAGTTTGTTTCTTCCCTGTTAACTTGTTTTACATTTTGTTTTCATTCCCGATTCTATTTAGCTATTCCTTCTTTCTCTTTCTATAATTATAGATTCGTTGAGTGGCCTGCTGGCTCCGGTGTTTGGACTTGAGACATAAATTCGTAAGTCAATCGATCTATTATGCCTTGGAAAAGACAACCGCTCATTTTTATCAAAATCATCCAAGTCAGTCACAGGACTCACTTTCTCTTTTTTTTTTTTTTTTTTTTTTTTTTTTTTTTTTTTTTTTTAAACACTGGAGATTCCACTACGTTTCCCGCCTCTCTTGCTTCTTAAGTCTACGAATAGTCATTTCTAACACTTTTGTTGCTTCAGATGTTCCCTGGATAACCTTCGAAACATCAGTTACCGGACCTTCAAGATGTTTTTATAAAATGAAGTATTTCAGGAAATCATAGACTATTGCCTTGGCCTCAGGTGGTGGGTGAAGACGTTTACGGGAGTCACTTGGGCTGGGCTGTCCATACTTTTCACAGTGGGTGATCGAGTGCGAGTATCCTTTAATGATATTGACCATGACCTTTTAAATCCTCTTAAAAACCATAGGTCCCCTGAACTCAGATCTGGCATCGCCGCAGAAAAAATATGCCATATCTTCATTTTCATTAATGAAACTGAGGTTTTAACGAAGAATATACGAAATAAGATATATTCAAAATATCTGATGCAAAAAAAGAATCACATTTCAAGCAATAAAAACTATTTCAATAGACTCCATTAAGCTAATATGATTACCATAACATGAAAATTGGCACCGTATGATATCTATACAAGCCACACCACAGCGTTCTTAGAAAAGTAAACGCACTATAGCTTACAATCTGACCTTTCGGCCTATTTATTTCATCGTGTGGGAGGTATGACCTTGAGGGATTAACAGCTTAAGGGCGTTGTTTCGGATACAAAGAACATAAGGACATATGTACTGTGACAATAAGAGTGAAAGCTTAAACAGTGGTTAAATAAATATTCAAAATACAATGCCATGTGCTAGAGTTTCCTTAAATGTATGTTTAAAATTTAATATGTTACATGTTGGTTTTAGATAAAAAATTACAAAATTACATACAGGAATGAAAATGAATATAGAAATCTAAATACAGGAATACAAATATATGTATATATTTTATAGCATGCATAAAGGTACAAGGGATAATTTCTGTTTATACATAAATGTGTATGATTTAAATTTGAGTGAGTGAGCGTGTGTGTGTGTGTGTATGTCCAAAATGGTCTACGTTTGTTAACGGCTGCTGATTCCTGTTGGGCAGGGTCTCAGCAACCTGAGGAAGGATGTTACTTGACTTTCGCTGACGCTGGGTCTTCTCATGTCTTCCAAGGGGCGCGATGTTCTCGGTGGATTGGGGCGCGCTGTCTGGTCCCTGTTGGCTTGCGTATTCTTTCTCCTGCTGGAGGGGAGTATATGGTCCGATTCTTGTTGGACGTTCAAGGTCGGCTTCTGAATAGCGATGCTCACCGCTTCCGTTATTAAGAGGCGACAGAAGTTGTCTTCTCTGTGCACGACCTGGGTGCCTTCTATGAGCTCTTGTAGAGATGGCTTCCTGTCATGAACATCTATGTAATGTTGATGGATGGCCCCTTGATTTCTATGAGCCAGCAGACGTCTCCTAAGGGTTCGTTGTAGTGTGCCCGATGTAGTTTTGGCTCTGAGGTTTACACACCTCCACTGGACAAGTAAATTT
>NC_087202.1:4045494-4070494 GCF_015104395.2 Macrobrachium nipponense | reverse complement strand
AAAGAATTTTATTTTTTTTTTTTTTTACCTCAAACTTCCGCAATGAACTTCTCCAAGTATCTCGAACGACGTCATATCTTTATGAAATCTTCAGGTCAAGGTATCTCTCGTCTCATCTTAACCTCTCCGTTATGAGACAGGTCATTCTTAAATCAAATTATTCCACTAACTGTTCTGTATTCTTACTTAACTTGTGTATTATATATACGTCTATATACACTGGCATTCATATATCAATCCTTTTAAGTCACAAGGATGTAAGTTATCAAAAAGTAAATTGAATTCTGTATATATATATATATATATATATATATATATATATATATATATATATATATATATATATTATATATATATATATATATATGATAGCCATCATTTGTAGTCATCAAACGGTCTCTTCATTATTAAAGACTTCAAAAGTTAATTAGAGTGAATACAAAACCCACTTTTAGTAAAATTATCTAAACTAATTCTCTAATTCAACAATCCAGAACAGTGTTCAAATTTGCAACATGACCACTGAGACTCGAACATCTAATGAAGACAAAAACAATTATTCTTTTTCACTAGAAGTATTTTAATACTAGACTCTGAGTTTACTAAAGAATTCAAATATCAAGGAAGTTTTCTCTTCCCACTTTCTGAACTGCATTCACGGCATGGCTAGATAGGACTGCATCGTAGAGAATCACTCCCACCGGAATTTCTGCTTTTCGATCGCGAACTTTGTAATGCAATTGGTAAACGGCGGTGTCTGGCAACTCCCTGCAGTTAATACTCTGGGGCATTCTGGGAAACTATCCTCGGCTCTTGGCCGATGCGATAATCATACGAATTCCACGGAGATTGGAAATGCAAAATTGCATTCCTCGGTTCTTTTAATACTGTGCACTATGCTTTTTAGATGCCGTCTCGAGAAGGGCTAATACAAATTTCTCTCTCTCTCTCTCTCTCTCTCTCTCTTTGACTGTACAAATATATACTATATATATATATATATATATATATATATATATATATATATATATATATATATCTAAAGAGGTGAAAGAGGGGGAATGGCTAATAATATGTTTAAAAGTGTTTTTATATAATAATAAAGTCACATAGCTCTACTCGCCTAGAGACAAGGGGTGGTACACTGCAAAGTTCACATGGGAGAGAAAGGTATTTGCTGAACAAGCAACTTGTCTCAGAGGTCGTTCCCCGTTTGCGAGGCATGTGCATTCGTTTGTACGCGTATTACAGGCCTACTGGTTCAGGGTACTTGTGGAAGACGCATTCTTTGTGCAAAGGAGAGAACAAGCGGTTGCTCGAAGTGTCGGGAGAAAACGCCCCATCGAAAAGGTAAGACACGTTCTATAAAAACTTAGAAATCTGTTACCTTTTGGAAAAGAGAGAGAAGTGTGGAAATATTCTCTTTACGTAAATACTTTGAAAAGAGTGACGTGGGGTGTCTATATAACTATTATCTTTATTACAGATGGGTCCGATTCCATGGTTGATTAGGAATGGGATTCTCTAACTGATAACTGACGAATACTAGACAATGTGACTTGTTTGGGGTTTGAGAGTGTAACCTTAGTCCGGAAGGTAGAATGTTATCTTATTGGTTTTCTTTATGGGCAGATTTGGGTATTTATGCCATTATGACTTGTTAATCATTTTGTTCTTTGTTATAACCAATTGCTTTGGGAAATAAATGATATTTTTTTTATATTTACGCAGTCTTAATAAGCCTCGTGACATCTTACAGACAGGGCACCGTTGGCAACAGGTAAGAGTTCCCAGTTTGTGTAGTTTGGGGAATAAAGGGGAGGTTAACAGTGGTGGCCGCGGTAAAGGCTTTTTATATATTTTTCAAGCTGTAGGTACGCTCCAAAGGGACTGGTGACCAGTTAGAAATAGGGGGTTTCGGTTTTTGTTTTGATAGGAGAAGGGGTTATTAATCATGTCACAGGCAACTCAGGGTCATTACTGCTGATTCGACAGAGAGAAGCTGTTCCTCAGACAGTCTTCCTCTCCCAAGCCAAGTCAGTTGATTTCTTGAGATTACGGAATAAAGGTGTTTAAAAAGAGAGAGGAGAAAAGTTTAGTTTTCGACATATTAAAGTGTTTCGCAGTTCGCGCATGTTTGCGGTGTATGTGAATTCGGTTTACGGTTATATGAAGACGTAAGTGTATTTTCGAGTTTTTTTTTCTTTCTTATTTTTTTTTCCTCTTTTTGTTTTGTGGATTTTCTTTAACTTTTTGTTCTTGTTCATGTTCCTTGTGTTTGTGTGTGGCGAACTTGCCTGAGTGGGATTTTTGCGGCAAGTCGTGCCAGAGAGAGAGAGAGAGAGAGAGAGAGAGAGGCGAGTTAGCTCGGAAACACCTTGCGTTCTTTCTTTTCCTATCCCTTCCTTGTTATTATTATTTTTTTTTATTGTCATTTTCGTGGGGTTGATTTTGTGATTGGGGACGGGCACGCTTACCTTTTGTTATCTATTGTTGGGAAAATTTTTTTTTTCTTGATTGGGTTTAGTGTATATAAATACATTGAGGTTATTGAGATCGGGGAACAGCATTGGGAAACAAGATAAAATGGCGGATGCTAAACCGACGACGCTACTACATCACATGACAAACATTTCTGCGGGGGTCAGCCCGTTCAAAGGGATTGTGGATGGCGCTTTGTCACAACCTGTGAATATTTTCATAGAAGGAGTTAATAACTATTTAGCGGGAAAGAATATAGTAGACGATGTAGAGGCATTCAGAGAGGCGAAAGCTTTGCTAGATTTCAATAAGGGAGACCTCAGTCATAGGTCAAGGAGTTTCCAATTTACAAAATGTCGTACCTGGACAGACTTGCAAACATTTTTGAAAACTGCATATGGCTCAAAGGAACACGGAGATATGGTGAGAGACCTTCGAGGTCTTTATAAACTACGGAAAGGCACTAATAGCCTTGTAGAACATAGTTCAAAGCTGTTTGACGCAGTGGCAGATTGGGTAGGAAAATTGAAAACATCTAAATGGGTTACAGGGGATAATCTCCCTCTAAATAATGTTCATAAACTGATCTATTTTTCCCTGCTCTTACACGAGGTACCCGATGCAATAGTGGATAGCTTTGATGAAAAGGTTGAGCCTACCTCAGACGAAGAATTACTTTATACCCAAATAGATAAACACAGGTCTAGATAGCACAATTTTTAACAGGACAAGCCCGAGGGATAGAGTACAGAGAGACACGGAACTTTCTCCTCATCGTCTGTGTGCAAAAGTTGAGTATAACAAAAGATCGATCGATCAAAAGCAACAGCAGTTGCGTTGTTTCAACTGCAATAAACCAGGACATCCAAAGAAATTGTGTAGGGTTAAATATTGCGGAATGTGTAAAAGTACTGAGCATTATTGGCAGTCTTGTCCGTCTCAGATACGGAGAGATGCGAGGCCTGCACCGCAAGGTTCTGGTAATTATAATGTGAGAACTTCCCAGGCGGGTCAAACCAGAGGGCAAAGGGATCGGCGAAATTTTTGGAAGCCCAATCAACAAAAAGGGTACAGGTGATTGGTACATGCCATTGCGGTCTCGTGGGGGACGCCCCAGAGCCCAAGCCCATAGTCTATGGAACAGTAGGGGATGTGGATATCCCGGTTTTTATAGACACTGGGGCATCAATAAATCTAATGGACTATAATTTGTATCAATCCATGTTCTCCAATTACCCTTTGCAGCCCTCTACGGAGACGGTGTGTGATGTGCAAGCCCATAGATTAAACACCCTGGGTTGTGTACAAATAAGGTTTGCTCTCGGTGACAGAGTGTTAACAGAACCTTTTTTGGTAATAAAAGGAATTGCCTTAGTTAATAAAATCTTGTTGGGTCATCCTGCTTGTAGAAGACACAAGATTTCGATCCATGTGGGTGCTAATGGGATAACAATCGGGAAAATGAATTACTTCATACCATATGAGGACGTGAATAGAATGGAGGACATGGAGGTTATTGAAAGAGGAGAGGTGCTCGGTGGTATTAATGGCGGTGATACGAGTGTTATGGGGACAGGTAATGTTAAAACACACGTTGGTGATCTGGGAGATGATTACGGGGGTTCTATCAGAGTTCATAGTGGTAACAATGATATTAACAATACTGGTGATGATACTAATATGGATGTTGTTTCTGATACTAACAATGCTGGGGATAATACTGAGGGTGGTAATTTGTATGGGGCGGTAGCAAGGGGAGATACTAACCACAAATATATTATGTAACTACCAGGTTCAAAGGTTATGGTAAAAGTTAAATTGAAGGAAATGAGAAAACCCACAGATGTGTGTGTTATTGAAAACAGTAAAAAGCTCAGGGGAGTTGTTAGCACGGCATCGGTGAACAGTGTATCCAAGAATGGGGTTACGTGGGTGGAGCTATTAAACTGTAATGATACAGTTAGGAGATACCAGAAAAATACATATATAGTAGACTTCCATGATTGGAACTGCGATAGTGGTTCTGTGGCTATCGTAGAGGGGAAACCTGAGTTTTCGGAGGCAGAAATACAATCAAGGAAACAAACATTTAGTGAACATTTGGCTAATGCGGATTATAGCGAACACGTTGAAGCGATAAGCGGGCTCTTGGCGGAATTTGGGGATACGGTAGCCTTGCACGGGCTCTTGGCGGAATTTGGGGATACGGTAGCCTTGCAAGGTGATAAATTGGGGTTGACTAATGTGTTAGAGCATAAGGTAAATTTGGAGAGCAACTCAAAACCTATTTATATTCCTGCATATCGCATACCTTTCAAAATCAGAGAACAGATAGAGAAAGAAGTTAATAGATGGGAAGAAGGAATCATTAGACCCAGTGTGTCTCCTTACAACTTTCCCTTGTTAGCGGTACCTAAGAAAGACGGTTCGGTCCGTGTATGCGTCGATTTTAGACGTTTAAATGAGAAAACGATCCCTGACCGCTACCCAGTTGCGTGCATACCAGATCTTTTTGTCGAAATTGGGGGACATAATATTTATAGCTCAATTGATTTGGCGCAAGGTTTCTTACAGGTCCCTCTCAGCGAGAGTAGCAAGGAATATACCGCCTTTTCAGTGCCCAAGGGACACTATGAATTTATGCGAATGCCTTTTGGTTTATCGGGCAGTCCAATGACTTTTACCAGGTTGGTGAACACAGTTTTGCACGGGTTATTGGGCAAAAATGTTTTTGTGTATATGGATGACATCCTGATCGCAACGGACAAGATCGCGCAACACCTGGAAGTGCTTACAGAAGTACTTAGGAGGCTTAGATTAGCGGGGTTGAAAATCAAGCTAGCCAAGTGTTCGTTCTTGAAAAAGCAGATCACATATCTAGGTCACGTCATATCTAAGGAAGGGGTTAGAGTAATTGACGATAAAGTCAAAGCAATAGCGAATTTTCGTACCCCCATATCAAAGAAAGAGATTAAGTCATTCCTGGGTATCGCCGGTTTCTTCAGGAGGTTCGTTAAAGGGTTTTCTAACATAGCAACTCCCCTAACTGATGTGTTGCGGGAAGACGTTCAATTTCAATGGAAGGAATCCCAGGCGGAGAGTTTTCAAAAGCTTAAAGATGCGCTAATGAATCCCCCGGTTTTGAAGTTTCCAGATTTTAAGGAACCTTTTACATTAGTGACTGATGCAAGCCAGGAAGGCATAGGTGCATGCCTTATGCAAAAGTTTGATGGGAAATTTCATCCTATAGCTTTTTATAGCAGGAAGTTCAGGACAAAAGGCAGTAATGAGAAGTCCATGGCCACCATAGATAAGGAAGCCTTTGCAATAGTGTCGAGCTTAGTTCATTTTAAAATGTTACTGATGGGGAATAAAGTAGAAGTCCTTACAGACCACAAACCGTTACTCGATCTTTTTAATAAACCCGATTTGTCTCCCAAAAGAGCTCGATGGTTTCTAACTATCAGAGATTTTGATGCAAAGCTCAAATATATAGAGGGCAAATTTAATGTTGTCGCGGACGCTCTCAGCAGGAGTTTTCATGACGCGGAAGGTTTCCAAGTCGCGCAGGTCACTAACGAAGCCATACAATGGGATATACCTCTCATAGAGCTATGGCAAGATGAAGACGAGGTCTTAGCAGATGCGAAAGCATTTCTGAGAGGGGAATTAGTCAAGAAACGTTATAGCTTGCCTTTTTCGGGTTTGGAGTTAGAAGGAAATCTGTTGGTTAGGAAAATTAAATATAAGTTGAGAACCAGTGAAAGTAAAGGAGATACGACACAGATCGTAATTCCGAAAGTCCTAATTCCAGTGGTTTTAGATATAGTTCATTGCAGGTTCGGTAGTCCTCACTTGGGAATAGAAAAAACTTATGATGAGGTTCGGGCTAAA
This sequence comes from Macrobrachium nipponense, assembly GCF_015104395.2. Classification (NCBI taxonomy): domain Eukaryota; kingdom Metazoa; phylum Arthropoda; class Malacostraca; order Decapoda; family Palaemonidae; genus Macrobrachium; species Macrobrachium nipponense. Next base: position 4,064,119 of record NC_087202.1, on the reverse strand, counting down.
TACATTTGGAAAAATATGGGTAAAGATGTGGAAAATTTCGTAAGGAATTGTGCGGTGTGCAACGCATGTAAGCCTGCTAGGACAACGTCATGCAAATTAGGATCGTATCCTATACCGAGTAAGCCTTTTCAGAGAATACATATGGACGTCTTAGGGAATTTTTGTGAGTCTAGATACGCGAACAAGTACTTGCTAGTGATAATAGATGAACTTACAAGGATAGTAGAAATTTTCCCACTTAAGCATAAAATGGCCGAAGAAGTAGCCATAGCATTTTTCAATGGTATCGTTTGCAGATACGGTTCATCCGAAGTTCTATTAACCGACAATGGGAGGGAATTTGTGAACAAAACCTTGGAGTGTTTAGCTGAATTCATGGGGATACAGAAAGTAACAATTATTCCATACAGACCCGAGGCTAATGGGTTGTGCGAACGAGCGAACAGGAAAGTGCTCGAAGCGCTCAGAAAAACGGTAGGTGGTAATGATAGAAATTGGGACAGATATATTAACGTAGTTAGACATAACATTAACACCATGGTTAGCGATTCAATTAAAATGTCCCATTTTGAAGCTTTGTTTGGTTATCCAGCGCGAGGCACATTTGATTTGCTAACTACGCCTCACCAGGGGGAGGGTACGGTTGAAGCGCTGATATCCACAGCGAGAGAGAGACACGCATGTCTTAGCCGTAATCTCGAGTCCACAACCAGAGATATGGTTCAAAAGAGTATTGATCCCAAGATCAATGTCGGTGATAAGGTATTTTTAAAACTTAACGTGAGAAATGAGTTAAATTACAAACTAGGCCCGAAGTTTGAAGGTCCTTTTAAAGTCATTGAAGAGAAAATTGGAAATAGGTTTGTAGTTTTAAATGAACGAACAGGTCAGTCGAAGCTAACACATACCTCGAAATTGAAAAGAATTGGTTGTGGCAATTAATATATGATCGCGCAATTGCATTCATTTTTCCTTTTTTTTTTTCTTGTTATCTGTTTTTGTAATTTGATGACAGAATGGCTTTGCATTTTTTTTTTTCCTTCTCCTTTGTTTCCTTCGAATGTTTTTCTCTCTTATTGTATGTAAGTCTGCGGCGTTTTGGCGTAAGATTTCGGGGTTAATATTTTTCGGCAAATGTTTGCTTTAGCTGAGAAACGGGATGGTTTTTTTTTTTTTAGCGTGGGGTCAGTATTTAAAAAGAGGAATTATTTATGTCACCTGAGTGGTGTTATTATTAAGATGATGGTTTATGTATAATGAGATGGTTCTGGGGAGTGTGCTTACGAAGTTCAGTACTAAACATTTCTTTTTGAGAATCATGAGTTTCTAGCGTCGCGAGTCTGAATATGCTGCAATGCTAAGCACCTGACGTGTTCATAGGTGGGTTTCTTTTTTGCTGAAGTTGCTGTAAGGAGTCCGGTTGCAAACCTTCCCTTTGGAATTGATTACTCGGGGATTTGCACGGTTTTCGGAGATGCCGATTATGACATTTCACGAGAACGTGTCATATAAGGGGATTTTTTTTTCTTGTCGATAGGGTTGCTGCGCTAGCAGATTCTGTAACGGTACACATTCCTTTTTGGGAAAAGATGTTGAATTATATATGTTTTTTTTTTCTTTCTTAACGTCGTCCGAGATGATTAAACAACTGATTGTTTTCTTTTTCTTTTCTCTTATGTGCGCTGTGTAATGGGGAGGGGAAAGTTCACTTACTATTGTTGTATTATCTTATTTTTATTTATTTTTTTTCTTTTTTTCTTTTCTTACGAGAGATTTTGCAATGAGGGTTAAGCTCTAAATAGCATTTATCTATTAGATAGAAGATATAATTTGTCAGGGTATGTGGGTTGGATAGAAGGGGTGTTCGGCATTATATTTTATGGAGGCTAGTTATATAAACCATAAAGGGGTTTTTACTGTTAGACTTTATGAGTTCTCTTTTGATAGTGTGTTTGTCAGATATGGGATTATTTATGAGAATTCAGTAGGTAAAGATTATTTGGTTTAGCGAGGAATTTTTCTTTTTTTAATATTTGATTAGTAGATTGAATATATTAATTAGTGACGAATTTGTGGGGTAAAACAAGACTTTAGTTATTTTATGACCATGTAGACCTTTTAAATACGGACACACAATGACTTTGGAGAATTCCCAACTCTACGTGAGGATGCCAAGGGAGACGACTTCGTTCTACAGTACCAGAGATTGAGTCAAGTCTACACACGAAGGGCATTTTTGTGGACTGCCTTGGAAAAGGATGAGATGTCTTCGATATAATTTCTGGGATAAACCAGGAGTCTACAGTCTTCGATGAGGCGGGTGCGAGTAGCACTTGCATAGAATAACGGGGTGGTGACCACGTTTACTTCAGTAGAAAACGTCGAATCTACAGTTTCGCGACGGGAGGGTGTTGGATACACTCACGAGGGTCGCAGACGGTGAATAATGGCGCGTGCTGAGTTGTTTCGAGTTGGGTTACGTACTCGACCTGCGTCTACAACAATTCGCTCATTCTACAGGGATCTCAGCTGTTTGACAGTTCCTGCAGGATTCTTACAGACTTCTTCATGGTACTTAGTCGGCGTGTCTACAACTCGTCGATAAAGGTGTTTCACCGACACCTACACGGAAGCCATAAGGCGGTTCGAATCCCGCCTACAGTGGAGTCCATTACTGTCCCGCCACTCGAAGATAGTGGTGAAGATGAACCTTTTTTTTTCGATGACCGCTATACTATACCAATAGTAATGATCATGTTAGGCGCTATACTGATCGCCATTTGTGTACTTGGAGTCCTTAAACTTTTATGCATTCGACGAAGCACAAGTGCTCCGGCAACGGAGGTGGCTCTAAGTCATGTAGTACATTGATACATTGGGCATTAGTTGCCGATATGGTGTGAGACGGGAGTGCATTATTTTCTTTTTTGAGCCAGCCTCTGGTTTTATATATATTGTAAGACGCTTGTGTGTCTAGAGCTAGGCGGGTGCTAGCATGGGGGGTAGCCGAGCTCCTCTAAAGATGTGAAAGAGGGGGAATGGCTAATAATATGTTTAAAGTGTTTTATATAATAATAAAGTCACATAGCTCTACTCGCCTAGAGACAAGGGGTGGTACACTGCAAAGTTCACATGGGAGAGAAAGGTATTTGCTGAACAAATATATATATATATATATATATATATATATATATTATATATATATATATATATACATATCTATACATACATATATATATATATATATATATATATATATATATATATATTATACACACACATATATCTATATATATATATATATATATATATATATATATATATATATATATATATATATATATATATATATATATATATATATATATATATATATATATATATATATATATATATATATATATGCACAAATAGATCTGTGTAAGGCGTCAGCAGTCTATTTTACACAATAATAATGAAACATAAAATTCCTGTAATATGATATATATATATATATATATATATATATATATATATATATATATATATATATATATATATACGTATATATATATATATATATATATATATATATATATATATATATATATTATATATATATGTGTGTGTGTGTGTGTGTGTGTGTGTCTGTGTGTAAAAGGAGTTCTATGTCAACAATTTGGCTTCAGGGAATTATTCATGAGTAAGTCAATTCAAATATTTGTCCCAAGACATATTGCGCAGCAATGTGATAAAAAATCTCCTTGTGATGACTTTTGTTGACGAAGACGCGTGGCATTTGACGATTTTCATAGCCCCATACCATCAAAAGGCGTTTCGTCACTATGGCACAATACCGTAAACATTCAAGGGAATCTAAAATTACTCAAAGTGTCGAATGCGCAGATAGCGCTGGTTCAATCAGCAAAACGCCACAAGATTTACGAAGCGTGCTTATTGGAACACATTCTATGTTTAGAGAGACGGGACTCAAAATAAATCTTGGATGAGGACAGAGAATGAAACGTCGCAACAAAATAACATCAGATGGTGAAGACTAATGTCGTTGAATACTTCTCACACTTACGGTCAAAGCTTTTCATTCCTTATTTTTCTTCCGTGGTGGAATCTGGGAAAATCAGACAATGGGCATAATGAGTAGGGCACAGACGTTACGAATGCTGAGATGACGTACGAAAGTAGAATTATGCAGGTCTGGTACTTAAGATATTTGGTGGACCAGAGAATAAAAATCTAAGATATACAATAATGGAACAATGCAACAAATGTTAGGAGAGGGTGGATAGCAAGATGGAAGAACTAGAATATGAAAGGAGGTGCAGTTAAAGAAATGAAAGTGGTTGCAGCTAGGGACACTGTAGGCATTAGTGAAGGCTCTGTGCACCGTCCCTTCGGCTCCTAGCTGCAAGCTCTTTCATTCCTTTAACTGTACCTCCTTTCATATTTTATCCACCCTCTCCTAACAATTGTTGCAGTGTGCTTTGAGTTTTTCCTCCTGTTACACCTTTCAAACCTTTCTACTCTCGATTTCCATCATGGATCGAAGCTCTTAGCGTTTGGCTAAAATTCTATATTCAATATTCTAACACTAGTGCTGGGTTTCATAGAGGTTATCCGGAAATTTATAGAGGTTATTTGTGTATGTGTGTGTGTATGTGAGTACGACCTTTAATATCTAACACAGAAGATAAGTGATATACTATATCAAGAAACACGTAAAACAATAAACCTCGTTTTTATCAAAAGCTTACACCAATTGGTTAGACGAATAAAATTAAATGACGTAATGCTAAAGATTTTAATCTACAATAAAAATGATAAGATGATTCAAAACGCCTTCGTCAAACCTTCCTCTGAGAGAGAGAGAGAGAGAGAGAGAGAGAGAGAGAGAGAGAGAGAGAGAGAGAGAGAGAGAGAGAACTTATCCTCTTCCCTCGTCCTTCGAAAACATCGAAATCTCCTGAGCCTTGTGAGTCGGTGGTCATTTAACTAAGGAACAACAACTCTGGAGAAACTTGGGTCCCAGCTGATCTGTTCTGGGACAGGATCTAATATAGATAAGTAATATCACTTAGTCTCCGGAGGAGTATCGAGACTATGGAGCAAGTTGTGTCCCCAAGTTTCATATTCCCGGCCCAGACGCAATATGGGAAGTGAGACGATCATCATATTCTGGTCTATGAATGTGAGCTGAAATCATTTTGCCTTTACTTGACGAATATTGATATCTGGAGGTTAGAGTATAAGTTAGTTTTATTAAAGTATAATTTAGTTTTACCAGACCACTGAGCTGATTAACAGCTCTCCTAGGGCTGGCCCGAAGGATTAGATCTTTTTATTTTTCATTTTATTTTATTTATCTATCTATATATTTTTTGTGGCTAAGAACCACTTCCTAACAACGGGACCTACAGCTTATTGTGGGATCCAAACCACATTATATCGAGAAATGAATTTCTAATCACCAGAAATAAATTTCTTTAGTTCCACACTGGCAGCTACCAGATTGATAGTCGAGAACGGTACCCACTCGACCAGAGAGGAACTAGATATGTGCAGGAGTGCGTATGAATGCTTGGATAGGCATTTAGTCATATCAGTAGTCATTTTGTATCATTCATGAAAAAATTACGAATGTGACTGGATGTCAAATAGAACTAATAATTAATGAATGTGGGAAAATTATATAAACAAAGAATTTGCCTAGAATGACTATATTAAATATATATAAAGATGCCGTTATAGGACAGGAAAGAATATGGCAGTAAATTGTTCTCATACTGATGCACCAGTTTTAAGAGGTGGGAGATCACAAAATACTTTTCAGAATTGAATTGAATTAATATATAATTTAGGCCAAAGGCCAAGCACTGGGACGAATAAGGTCATTCAGAGCTGAACCTGAAATTGACAGTAAAAAGGGTTGATAGGTGTAACAGGAGGAAAACCTCAAAGCAGTTGCACTATGAATCAATTGTCAGGAGACGGTGGAAAGTAAGATAGAAGAAAGAGAATATGAAAGGAGGTACAGTAAAAGGAACAAAAGGGGCTGCAGCTAGGGGCCGAAGGCACACAACAAAGAACTTCAAGTAATGCCTACAGTGCACCGCATGAGGGGAAAATATCTTTCAGAGCCGCTGCCTGTGGTCCACCCGACGCTGCTGTCGCACATGTGGGCCTCCTCAGCCTGGGTAAAGAAGAACTAACAAGGGATATGGGGTTATGATTAGGTTCCTGTCCCAGGCATTGCCTGTTGGGGGGTGGGGAGGGAGGCTAGACAGGAGTTATGATGGATAAGAGATTTATATTCATGATAACAGGAAAATGGGGACGTGATCTTCGAGTATACTCTTTCATGGTCTATTGCAGTTTTTTTTATTATTATTATTCACCACTCTCCCACCTCAGTATTATCTTTAAGCTACTTCCCTCAAGATGTTTTTTTACACTTCGAAAATCGATCAAAATATTTATAACCATGTTAATTTAAATGAGGAAAGTTTTTTTTTTTTTTTATGAATGAACAACCAAACTTACTAAAACTGATTCCAGCAGAATTAGAAACGTCATTGACGAAGGTATGGACATAAAATAAAGCCACTAAAAGTACTATTACGTCAGACATCGAGTAAACTGAAGTAAGCATGATAAAAGAAAATGTCTTACTAATAATTAGTTTTAAAAAGAGTTACTGATACAGTCGAAAGTTAAAAACGTGCAGTGTTAAATATTCCATAGAATCGATTCGATATTTCAAGAGACAAAAAAATAAATAAATAGATATTTACAGTCCCCCTCCCCCAACACCCTTCGCCCAGCTTTTTTTTTTTTTTTTTTCGTAATTTTAGCACCGGATTACGTACATGGTACTTAGTCAACTTTGGTGGGTCGTAGATAGAGGATAGGAGATATTCGACAAGGAACATTGAGTAGAAAAAATGTATTCTTTTACACACATTGAATATACATATATATAGTATATATATTACCTCAAGTATAAAAGGTCCTTTAAAACCCTCTGGTTTAAAGCTATGGACTATTTCGGTGGAATCACTTCCATCTTTATCAAGCAGTAAGCAGTGAATCACTGCTTGACAAAAGTGGAAGTGAGTCCACCGAAATATAGTTCTTAGCTTTCCAGTGGGTTTTAATGGGCTTTTATACTTTATACTTTATATATATATATATATATATATATATATATATATATATATATATATATAAATACATGTTAGGTAAAAATACGAACTCTTTCTTTTTGTGAATAAATTTTAAAGCCTAGATCTAGGTAGTATGCCCATGTGGACGAATAGAAGCTTTATATAAAAAGGGAAGGAAAGAGCCACTGGCATCATTTGATTTAAGAATGAACTACCTCAAAATGGAGAGGTTAAGATGAGACGAGACAGACATAGACCAAAAGATTCCCAAAAGATATGGCGCCGTTCGAGAAACTTGGAGAAGTTTATTGCGGAAGTTTGAGGTAAAACCCGAAAAAAAAAGATCCTTTAGAACAACTGGTCAGCCTTACTTAGCAGAGAAGGACGAAGAAAGTTAAAAAAAAAATAACTTTTTTCATTCACTCAAGTTTATCCGCAAAGATTTTAGAACTTATAATACCTGTCTTCTAGTCTTCTCTCTCCATCTCTGTTTCTCTTCGTGAGATACGAAAGGCTGTCTAATCGTTTTCTCTCTTTAAGTTGACCATTTACAACTGAAGATTCAGTTTAAAATTTTGGTACCAAAACTTAATCCATTAGCTCGTGTTGTCTGGAGGATTATATTCTATGAGAGAGAGAGAGAGAGAGAGAGAGAGAGAGAGAGAGAGAGAGAGAGAAGAGAGGAGAGAGAAGAGCAGAGAGAGGAGGAGGAGAGAGAGAGAGAGAGAGAGAGCCAATTAGTGTGGCAAATATACAGACGAAAAACGCTTATGTGAAGGGAACCTCACTCGAATGAACAACACAAGAAATTTGGGTAAAAGGAAACATATTTATTTGGTTCCAGCGTTGCGGTTAGTTACACCAAAACATGTTCAAGTCCCGTAAAATTATAATTGTAAACATTCAATAACCACATATGTAAGATGGTTGTTTCTCGAAATGTAAAAGTGAAAACAGGAAAAAAACACCAATTAAGGAAACGAATATCACAAAAAAAATATTTTTTAGGCCCGTAAAATTACCATTGAGATATATCTAATAATAACTACTTAAATGAAATTGTTGTTTCTCAAAATGCAAGGTGAAAACCGCAGGAAAAATAGCCAATCAAGGAAACGAATGAATAAAAAAACAGCAAACTATCCACCCCTCCCAGTCTCCCCCCCCCCAACACACACATACACTACATTAAAAGTAACGAAGGGGTGGGGCCCATCATTAATCGAAGGGGGTTTCTTGTCTATGATTGCAGTGGTCTCGGACATTCTGAGGGTTAACTTATTTATCACTGAGTTTGATTACAATGATAAAATTATTAAAATGGACCACACTGACCTAGTCAGCCTGATTCCAGCTCGAGTCTAAATGGCCAAATGGTCTTCCACCATTGATTTCAGTGCCTTCACTGAATAAACAGTGACCTCATTCCAGAACCACTAGTAACTTCTCCTTGTGTTCCAGTGCCTTCACTGAAGGACCAGTGACCTAATTCCAAAACCACTAATAACTTCTTGTATTCCAGTGCCTTCACTGAAGGAAAGGTGACCTCATTCCAGAACCACTAGTAACTTCTCCTTGTATTCCAGTGCCTTAACTGAAGGAAAAGAACCCAATTCCAGAATCACTCGTAATTTTTCCTTGTGTCTACTAAGTCCTTTGATTTTAAAATTATTACACATCTCCATCGTAAAATTAGCTTGAGTATAACATCTAAATACAAACAGTATTTTGTATTTCTTGAAAAATTGCGTTGGAATACCTTTTGGTAAAATAGCATTTTTTCCATCTAAGAAATTGGTTTTGGTGTAAAAAATAATTATTTCATTATATAATTAACTACACCTGCTGAAAGCAAGAAACCTAGGATAGCCAATACTTTTGAAAGGTCAATCGAACATAACTTCTTCATAGTAGGACCCTGGTTACTACTAATCTTTCGAGGTCAGTAAATTTTACTATTATTCTTTCGAGGTCAGTACATTTTACTATTATTCTTTCGAGGTCAGTAAAGTTTACTATTATTCTTTCGAGGTCAGTAAATTTTATTATTATTTTTTCGAGGTCAATAAATTTTACTACTAATCTTTCGAGGTCAGAAAATTTTACTACTAATATTTCGAGGTCAGTAAATTTTACTATTAAAAATTGACTGATCCCTAGTTATGCAAATATCAAGAAACGGTAAGGAATTGCCGTTTTCGAGTTCCACAGTAAAATTAATGCTAGGGCGTTTCAAATTAATAAACTGTAAAAATGGTAAAGCTTGCCATTCGTATCTAAAAAGGGCGAAGGTATCGATATTTGCATAACTAGGGATCAGTCAATTTTTAACACTTCAGTTTTTAGAAAGAAAACATATACGGGACTTTCTAATAATTTTTATAGCTCTTGTCAAAAGAGTTTTAAGCTTAATGCAATCTCCTCTCTGGTTCATAGAGCAATAAAATACTCATCAAACTGGGATATCTTTCATAAAGAAATTGATTTTTTATCTAATATCTTCCAACGAAACTCGTACCCTAAGAATGTATTTTTTAATATTGTTAACAAACTTTTAACTTTGCATTTTAAACCACCCATTCCAATGATAGGCGTACCAAAGAAACTAATGTATGCCTCCATACCATATATATACAATAGCAAATTTTCACAACACCTAACGAGAATTATAGAAAGTGAAATTCCCTGTCTAAATATAAAACTTATATTTAACAACCCATGCAAAATAGGCTCTTTTTTCTGCTTCAAAGATCGTCTGCAGCAGTTCATGCGATCCAACGTGGTATACAAATTTACGTGCCCGGGATGTCCCGGAATTTACGTTGGATCGACTAAGAGGCTGCTGCAGATGAGATACTGCAGTCACATGGGCTTTAGTTTTAGGACCGGTCAAAAATTAAGTAGGCCTGAACACTCAAACATCAAAAACCACGCAATCAATTGCAAGATAGAGGTGAAGAAACAACACTTCTCTATTTTAGGCTCGGTTAAAGACTCTGATTACATAACCACTCTAGTCATTATATATTAAACGTCTTGTTCCCTCGTTGAATAGTGGAGTTTCATTTTCTCCGCCTTATCTGGCATAGTCAACGTTTTAACTTCTTGCCCAAGTCTAGTCATTCTACCTCCTTCCTTCTTAACTAACGGTTGGTTGCGCCTTGGTATTTGTTTTTTATTTGTACTTTTTACTTCTTAGTTTTACTTGTCAGTTTTTAGTCCTTTATGCCAATTTTAAGTTAATTTTAGTCTTTTTACTATATTAAGAATCCTACTATTATTGAGTGCTGATATGTATGTGTTTTTATCTCAACAGACTGAAGATGCACATTGTATGTGCGAAACGTCTCTAATAAATGTTTCTTCTGATGTGGTTGTCTGCGATTTCCTGAATGGATATATATACATATATATATACTATATACAATAGGCTCCAGTGATAATCTTGATAAGACGACGAAATGTCGAAATCAGATTATTACTGCCGATTGTACTGTAGATACCAGAGAAGCACGATACTGTGTATATATGTTTTTCTCGTGTATGTATGTATATATATATAGATAGATATATATATATATATATATATATATATACATATATATATAAATATATATATATATACTATATATATAATTATATATATATATATATATATATATATATATATATATATATATATATATATATATATATGTGGGCGTGTATGTGTGTGACATGCGCAGAGATTACTTTATTTCAAATTGTAGTGAATCGTTTCAGCACGTAAATGCAGAACGTTGTATTTCACTAAAAAAAAAAAAAAAAAAAAAAAAAAAAAAAAAGTCTCCGGAAGGAATGTTGATTAATAGCCAGGATGGCTTGAACCTAAGCTCCTATGAATATGCAACTGCCTGATAACTAAAAATGCCCTGAATTCAAAAGGGGTCCTTTACATGCAAAGGGTTGAATGTAGACACATCAGTCTTTTGTTACACGAAGAGTAAGCGCTATATTCGCACGACTGTTTCTTTTTAATATTTCAAATATATTTGGGTACATTTATTCATGTACCAATAGGGGAGCATTTGCATATTTGGGACATGCAGAAAAATACCTTTACATTACATAATGCTGTACTACTATAACTTCTACAGAGGGGTGTTGCGTGAAAAATAAAAAAAATATAAATCACCCGAAAGTGGGAATTATTGCAAAAAGAAAATAAAGATAAGAATACAAACTAATTATTTTAAAAAAAGGAAATTACGTATGGTTTGAATTTCTCTTGCTGAGTTTCCTGTCTACATTATGATACTTCAAAATAAGCACGAAGGGAAAATGATAACAGAATATTGAAAAAACACAATAATAATAATAATAATTCTTATCAGTGACTTGGTTTATATATATATATATATATATATAATATATATATATATATAAGTGTGTGTGTGTAAAATAATATATATATATATATATATATATATATATATATATATATATACAGATGTATAACAGATATACATATAGTATTTATATCCTATATATACTTATATACATATAAATATATACATATATAATAAAAATTATATCATATATATATATAGATATATTATATATATAAAATATATACAGCTGTATACTAGATATATAATATAGTATATAATATACCCCTCTCACACCGAACCTTAACATTCACACAAATGAACACAGACAATGACAGTCTCGACGCTAAAAGGTTTAATAAAATTTGTATTAGAGAAAAGGGAAAGAACCCAGTGAAATATTAAAATGGGCAAGAATATGAGCATTTCTCCCCCCACCCTCTCTCTCTCTCTCTCTCTCTCTCTCCTCTCTCTCTCTCTCTCTCTCTCTCTCTCTCTCCTCTCTCTCTCTCTCAATAAGAACCTAACGTGAGACGTAACTGATGATAGTATCTTAATCAACCATTTTATGAAGACCAATGCTACTGCACACACTCAACGACTCTCCCCAGAGCAACTGGTAAACAACCACAAAAGTCAATATAATAATAAGTCAACCGCTCGAGAAAATAAAAACCTTGTTCCTAAAGAAAGAAAAACCGAGGCAATATTGGCCTTTATGATGCTAAGATTTAACATTCTTATGAAAACTGAAGATATTTGAATCTCAATTATACCTGGGTGGGCATTTTAGCAAACAACTTTTAGTATTGAGATATTTCTCATAAATGTGGATGTACTTTTTACGGGGCTTGAATCTATGCTTTACAATGTGAGTTTCTTTTCGGTTTTTTTTTTTTTTGGTACAAAATACCCAAGATATACATTTTATTATTAGCTTTTGTTATATGAGAATGCTATATACTAATAACAAAAAACTCGGTCTTAAACACCCTCCCCTCCAACCACACAATCATTTTTCGTTTTAAAAAATCAAGAAAACTATCATATAATTAATAAATATCAATAAACATTAGCTAACATGTCATGGAATATCAATAATAACCTTAACAAATTGGTAAGGAATCATTAATGATGAAAATAATTGTAATTACTACAAATATGATGACAAAATTAACACTGTCACACACAGGTAATAAATAAACAATAATAAATAAGGATTATGCTACAAAATAATAAAACAACTCTACGAATAATGATGGGGATGATCGTCAGTAGCGAAAAAAAATCTAAAATATTAATACTGTCTCACATCGTTAATTAACACTAATAATTAATAAGGAGCAAGTTAATCATAATTCTAACAAAACCTATGAATGGTATTTAATCGAAGCATAATGGTGCGTAAAGCAAAACGGAAATAAAATAATCTCCAAATAACACAAATTATTTCACCTTATCAATATTATCCTAATGAACGTGAAACATATGAAACCATAACCCAAACATACTTGATGATAATGATTAACGAATAAAGATAACAGTGATTAACGCATGAAAACACTGATTTATGAAATGGAGAAGAATGACAAAGATGGATAATAAAAAAAATAAAAATCGTTTTACTCACCAAGACTTGAGAAGTTTCAATCTCTCTTATCCTTTTTGTAGAGAAGTCGGTTGTATTAATCCATAATCAGACAGAGGCCATCAAAAGGGAGTGAGAGAGGACGGTAATGTTGGAAATACCTCGCCACAATTTGTGGTTCGTAGCCCGACAGTCTATAATCAGGGAGACGATGGCATTGAATATGTCTACCTAGAAAGTCCAAAGTGACAGACTCAGTCGTCGTTGCTGAATTTGGCAGCCTTCAGGATACTGCTTCACTGAAGCCATAGGCATCAGGGTTGCCGTTTTTAGGAATTTCGTCTATTAGTGTGGCTTTCTGGTGACATTCTTCACTTTGCCTTTTTTATGTTTTATTATTAAAATAAAGCTATAAAAATATCCTGCTTACTTATACAAATGAATTTTATTAAAATCCTTTATTTGTCTTCGTCAAAAATACTTTATGTTAAGCTATTGACGTGTAGTTATCTACCATCACGGAAAATAAGTCTACAATGGAAAATACGCATTCTAACTATTAAATCATAAATAACGTAAAAAAAAAATCAGATGAACTGCATATGGTAACACTGCTAAAAGCCAATGTCGTGAAGAAAAAACGGCACCACTGATAGGCAGACCATTACTCTACGGCTATAATTCTTCTTGGAGGTGAGAGACATCTGTTCCAGGAAGCCATCCGTCGACGGCAACGGAAGCTTTCGTGGGCCACTCACTGAGGTGAAACCTCAAACAGTGGCAGTTAAGGGGTTGGTTTGCAACTGCAGTGTCTGGAGTAGTGTTCTAAGTACCAGTTATCTTAACTAAGCTTTCGTAAGACAGACCAATGTTTTTTATGCAATTTACCACCATTAGGAACTCATGTTTCTAGTCTACCAACACCATTTTCCTCCTTTTTCCTGCGGCACTGGGTGTTGTGGTCACCTTCACTAGGCCGATAAAAGGCACCACAGGACTCTGAACAGAGTTGCAGGTGTCTTTGGCTTCCAAACTGGATGGTTGTGGCACTCATACCATAAGCATGGGGCTGCTAAAGGCACAGGGGAATGGACCATCACATTCTACATCACCATCACTGCCACAGGGAAGTCCTCATTCACCATCCGTCGTGTTACTGTCACCGGAATCGTGATGACATCTGTTTCTCTTCCATTTCACACTAGTACTACCTACTACCCTTCCACCTGCCCTTTCCCGTCACTACTTCTCTTTTACATCAACGTTTTCCGCTTCACCCTCACTTATCATAACAATATTCGCCTAATCACAACACCGTCACCATTATTTATTACTGGGAAGGGGCCTTCATCATCACTAGCACTATCATCTGCACACGAAACATCATCCAAATTGTCTACCTTAAACCGGCAAGACACCGATGCACAAAAGTTCTTTTCATTTCTTTTTCTGACCTTAACCGGTTCTTCCCGCAATATTAAATACTACCATACGTTCTACATTGTCTAAACTCACTTTAGCGATAATATTACCATTCGAAAATAAAAAAATACTTATGATAATAGCGATCGAGTAGCTCGTATGCGTCGGGATCACATTCGTTCGCGGCGGCTGTTCAATGCGCTGTGACGTAACAATAGTTCACATGACATTAATCTCATATAACGGCCCACCTGGAACATGGCGCAGATTAGTTGGTGGGCGGCACAATATGATGTACAATATTATTCTCGATACGTGAAGAGGCGAAACTCTACTAATGACTTAACTTATAGGTAGTTCATACTCAAAGCTGACACACCGCGATTATTTTCGAATTGTCCAAAAAAAAATGTCGGACGCAAAGTAAAATTATTAACGTAGTTGCCAAGTAGTGTTAGGATATATCCGATATTATTTCCAAAATGTCATATATGCCATTAAGTTTCTGAATTCACACATTTCACCATTCATTAATCTATGCGGGATATGTTACAAGATTGGCAGTACCAGTATAATACCATCAAAAGTTTAATAAGAATACAGGCAACTGTTAATTACAGAAAACGGATCCTTATTCTACGATGTGTAACTCTGTAATTCATTCAATTGTATCATTTTACGAACCTAAACAATCTAGCCTTCTCGAGCGTCTATAAGCAGTCACTTTTCCATCAGGTCTCCAGTGAATGTCCAAAGCAGATTAAGCTTCACAATATAGGTTGCTGAGTGCAATCTTGATATATAAACGGATGGAGAAGATTATTAACCGTATCATGCAAGCTTGACTTAAAATATCTAATGTGAGGCCATGCTCAAACCACGATTGCGCAAATTTTCGTCCAAGTCTCCAACTGATTACTAGTACGCTGCATATCTGTGGCCTCTCTGAATGCGAACAACTCTATTTGATATAAAATAAGGGCTAATATGTGTCATGCAAGTGAAATCTATCGTGCACATCCAAATCAGAAGCAAATATTACGTGGAGCTGAATTGCAGAGAAACAGTGACGAAACATTTCTAATACTTTCATTCATCCAGCGCTGATGTGTTCGATGAATATCATCAAACCTAACTTCAGGGCTAAAAGAATATAAAAAAAAGTCGAAAAACGTTTCCTTAACATCATGATAATATGCATGAACTACAACACCAACTCTCAGATTAATCGTAGTTTATCATTTTTACGCTTTACACTGGAAATAAATAAATGAATACGAAAGTATAGCTTAGCTAGAAGGCATCCTCAGATGTCAACGGTTGGGCTTTACTCGTTTCTAGGCCTATGCATGTTAGCTTTCTTTACTTGCTAAAAGTTATTTACGCTTAACTTCCACATTTGTATGCTGACAATTAATGGCTGGGAAGAATATGAAGTTATCTACACAATCTCGGAAGTCAAATTAGCTTATGAATCAATGATACACCAAAATTAAGCTGGACGTTTAAGACAATACACTCTTCGTCTAAAAAAAAAAGAAAAAAAAAAGATGCACTGACCTTGCCATTAAAATTAATATAATTTCTGATATGATTTGAAGAATCTTCATATATTATTATTCAAAAAACCAGCAATTTAATAGATACTTTAGCATATTACATTACAACTCAGACATCTTAGATTTTTTGTTAGGCCTATAAATCATTATTGCTGTATGCAGGATGTTGAAGCATGTCGTCAAACTCCAAATGTCAAAGAAAACTATTTATTATTCATATTCAAATTTGGAAAATTTTGTTGTAACTGCCGAGCTTGATATAGCACATATATAATACACTGTTATGTGCAGCGCGCCGTAGCGGTGGCAAGTTGTGGGCGCTCAGCGCTGACATTGGTGTTGCCTCCCAACATCATGCCACCATGCTTTGAGGTCAGCAACGCTAAAAAAACAAAACAGGATTAAAAACGTTAGCAATGAATTTCAAAACTTATCGGCGTAAATGCCACTGGAAATAATGATTTAAAAAAATAACACTTCTTGGCAACTATGCAACCTTTTACTATGTATCTGAGAATTTGAACGATGCAGAAATAACCATGTTGTGTCAGGCCTGAACATGAATATCACCTATGGATGAAGTCATTAGTAGAGTTTGGCTCCTTCATCGATCGAGAATAATGTTATTCGCCATATTATGCCGCCCAGCAATTAATCCGCATTCCGCGCCATGATCCTGGTGGGCCGTTATAAGGGATTAATGTCATGTGAACTGATGTTACGTCAGAGAGGCATTGAATAACCTTCCGTGACTGCGTAAAATTCCGCCTCCATTATCAATCGCTATTTTCGTAGGTATTTTTTTTATTTTCGAGTGATAACATTACCGCTATAGTGAGTTAAGACAATGCAGACTATATGAAAGTATTCGATATCGTGGGCAGAACAGGATTAATGTCACAAAAAGCGAAAATGAAAAGAACTTTCGTGCTTCGGTGACGCCGACGGTTAAAGGTAGACATTTTGGATTTATGGATGGTTGGTCAGATGATAGTGCTAGTGATGGTAAAGGCCCTGTTCCCGGTAGTAAATCATGGTGACAGTGTTATGATTGTGCAAGGCATCGGTATAATAGGTGAGGGTGAAGAAGAAAACGTTGATATAAGAGAATTAGCATGGATAGAAAAAGGCAGCGAGAATTCAAGTAGTGTGAAATGGAAGGGAAACATAGGCTATCTCATCGCGATCACGATTCGGGTGACAGTGACACGACGGATGGTGAGTGGGTGCTTCCCTGTGGTAGTGATAGTGATGTAGAATGTGATGGTCCATCCTTTTGTGCCTGAAGCAGCCCCATGCTTGTGGTATGAGTGCCACACCCATCCAGTTTGGAACCAGTGTCACCACCAACTCGGGTCTCCGTCCTGTGGTACCTTTTATCAGCCTAGTGAGGTTGAACACCCATGGTAGCAAGAAAACGGAGGATAATGGTGTTAGTAGACCTGAAACACGAGTTCCAAATTGTGGTAAATTGCATAAAAAAACCGTGCCTTGTCCTACGAAAGCTTAGTTAAGATGACTGGTACTAAGAAAACTGCTCCAGATACTGCAGTGGCAAACCAACCCCGAACAGCCACTGTTATGGCTTCCTCCTCAGTAAATGGCCCACGAAAGCTTCCGTTGCCGTCGACGGATGACTTGCTGGTACAGATGTCCCTCACCTCCAACAAGAAGTAAAGTCACAGAGTAATGAAATACAATGGCTTCAGTGAAGCAATGGCCTAAAGGCTGCCAAATTCAGCAACGACGACGGGGTCTGTCACTTGGGACTTTCTCGGTAGACATATTCAATGCCATCGTCTCCCTGATTATAGATTGGCGGGATAGGAACGCAAATTATGACGGGTCTTTTCGACATTACCCTTTTCTCTCACTCCCTTTTTGATGGCCTCTGCTTGATTATGGATTGATACAACTGACTACTCTGCAAAAATAATAAGCAAGATTGAAACTTCTTAAGTCTTGGTGAGTAAAATGATTTTTGTTCATTGTCCATCTTTTTCATTCCTCTCCATTTCATGAACGACTATTTTTATGCGTTAATCACTATTATCTTTATTTGTCAATCATTATCATCAAGTATATTAGGGTTATGTTTTCATATGTTTCACGTTTATTAGGATAATAATATTGTTAAGGTGAAATAATTTGTGTTATTTCGAAATTATTGTATTTCCGTGTTGCTTTATGCACCATTATGGGCCGATTAAATAGCATTCACAGGTTTTGGTAGAATTATGATTAACTGGCTCCATATTATTTATTAGTGTTTGTTAACGATGTGAGACAGTAATAATATTTTAGATTTTTTTTTATTACTGAAGATCATCCTCATCATTAGTCATTATTCGTAGAGTTGTTTAATTAGTATTGGCTTATTACTTATTTATTATTGTTTATTATTACCTATGTGTGACAGTGTTCAATTTTGTCATTATATTTGCAGTAATCACCATTATTTTCATCATTAATTATTCTCTACTGATTTGTTACGCTTATGTTTGTTGATATTTATTAATTATGCAACAG
>NC_087202.1:4032994-4040494 GCF_015104395.2 Macrobrachium nipponense | reverse complement strand
CCACGTTTAGAGCGAAATCCACTCAATGATTCTTCATTGTGATCAAAGTAATTCATGGTAATTAGAGACTTTGATGGCGACCTCATTATTCGTCCCTTTAATCATGAATCTGAATTTTTTCCAGACTGTCCGTAATGGTAGTAATTTAGTTAGCAGATTTGTTTTACATTTGACAGTGAATCAAAAATTAACAGTTAAAGGATTTTTGGCAAGTTTTTTATGGTGATATTTATGCTCGTTTTTCTCAACTGCACCACCTAGCATCTTGTTCAGGATTAGGTTTATATATGTAATTAACGTAATTTCTCCCTTATCACGTCAAATTTAAATTGTTATTTTCCCTCTCATCACTTTAGATTTAAATTGTCATTTTTCCCTCATCACTTTAAATTTAAATTGGCATTTATCCCTCTTCACTTAAATTTGAATTGTCAGTTTTCCCTCAACACTTTAGATTTAAATTGTCATTTTTCCCTCATCACTTTAGATTTAAATTTAAATTTTTGTCTCATCACTTTAAATATAGACACTGCACTGACAGGTCTACTTCATTGGAATTTGAATGAAGTCGATATTGATCTGAAAGTTCTTGTCACTATTCTCAAAATGTAAATGATAGATGATACAGAATGAAAATACTCAGTACATGATGTACCAGTGGTTTCAGATTACTGTTTTGAATGGAATTCCTACCAATGAATTCAAGCTCATTTTAGGAAACAAGGAAAGCATACAATCCGTCTTCAAATGAGGCATAATCTGTGGTAATGGTTTGATCGTCTTATCATCATCTTGTTTGTAAAAATAAAATAATAAAAAATAATAAGTGAACACTGAAGAATTTCTTCAGTTTTCTTTTTATTTAATTTTCTATTGGTTATAATATATTGGTCGTTATTGCACCTTATGCGAAGCACTGTAGGCATTACTTACGGTACTTTGCAGCGTCCCTTCGGCCCGTAGCTTCAACCTCTTTCATTCCCTTTACTGTACCTCCGTTCATATTCTCTTTCTACCATCATACTTTCCTCAGCCCACTCCTAACGATTGTTTCATAGTTCAACTGCTTTGTGAGGATTTCCTTCTGTTACACCTTTCAAACCCTCTAACTGTCAATTTCCATTTCAGCACTGATTGACTTCATAGGTTCCTTGGCCTTTGGTCTAACTTTTACGTATATTCCGTTTCATTCTATTGGCTCCTTAGATAACTCCCAGATATTCGTCATCGAGAAACATAAATAAAGGTACACTGGATGAAAGGGACGGACTTTTAAAAACCTATATTTCTTACATAGTAATATAAGTAATTTCCGAGGGTATAAACATGTATTCATCTTCTTTAGCACAATTTATATGTCATTATCACTAGAGCGTAAAAATACATTAAATACATTGATTGGATCCTCCTTCGTTATTCAAAATTCAGTCACTTAACCGGAATTCAGTTGGATGATTCTTCCTTGAATTACTTCCTTTTTAAATTTTACAGACATTTTGTTGTATAGCAGTTTTAATGTATAGATTTCTAGTAATAATATATAGTCAATTTTTGTAAACTTCCTTCTTATATTGGTAATGTGTGTGTGTGTGTGTTGTATATGTGATTTTTTTTTTTGTCATTTTCAGTATGCAGTTGACACAGTCAAAATTCAGTCATGAAGAGCAGTTGGAAATAGCATCAAGTCTGTTTTGAATCGTAATGCAATTAACTTTCACCGTTCTGCATAATTGGACCTTTGCCCTCCAACTACATACTGCAAATGTAGACTTCATGATTCAGCTTGAGAGAATTAATTGCTAATCTCTCTTTCCCTGTCATTCTTTCACTGACACTATAAATTGCTAAATGTTTACCATTTTTTTTTCCTTATTCACTCATTCTCTTTCTCGCTCACATTCTGGCGACTCGCGTTCGATCTCTCTGGCAAAGAGTTATATTAGGCTAGGGTAAGAGTCCAGTATGGCTGGAATTATGTAGTCAGTTGTTAATCGTGGTTGTAGGTAGCATGTGGGTTAGAGAGAGAGAGAGAGAGAAGATAAAACAGTGGACATGGAAGTTGATTATTGCCCCCCTCTCTCTCTCTCTCTCTCTCTCTCTCTCTCTCTCTCTATCTCTCTCTCTCTAGTCGAATTAGTTTCCAAATACTCTTCTCAACTCTCTCTCTCTCTCTCTCTCTCTCTCTGTAGTCGAAATAAGGCGTGCCCTTCCGAGCTCTCTCTCTCCTCTCTCTCTCTCTCTCTCTCTGAAATCGAGATAAGGGTCATATCCCTCCGAGACATTCTCCCATTAGGAAACAGCATTTTGATCTTGCGAGAGAGTAGTAAGAATACGAACAGTAACTCGAAAGAAAAGTTAGAGAAAGATATTAACGGTGTAATCACTTCCGGAGAACTCAAAAACCCAGTCGAGATTAAAGGGCCCATAGCAATTCCCCCCAAGGGAACCTTGGCCATCAAAGGTCAGAGTTACAGACTCGGTACCATGAACTTTCACTCTTTCTAAAAGTCACTCTCTTTTGGCTAAAGTGTATGAGGATGTGTGTGTGTGTGTGTTTGTGGGAGTGTAGGTATCTGCGCCCCCGTAAGGGGCTAGTGCCGTCAGTGCACCTCATTCGATGCAATGTAGGCATTTACTTAAGGTTCTTTGCAGCGTCCCCTTGGTCCCTAGTTGCTACCACTTTCAGTCCTTTTACTGTAACTTAGTTCATATTCTCTTATAATGCCAAAAATCTATATAAACCAAAAAAGTACATCTGCGCAGTAACACAGTCCTTAGAAAGCTTTAGGTAACGGATAATATCAGTAACCTAATTCAATATGGGGATGTATATCCCTGTTAAGTCAGTTATCAACCATTCAAAACAGTGTAAATCCTTGTCTAAAAAAACACATATTCTGCCAATGACGAAATATGCGGGATAATAATAGTCCAAATTATATTTATGCTATTATGATTAATGACAATCGTTCCAGTACAGCTATGACGTCAACCACTGGTTCCATGTAACGTAAAAACATCATACAAACAAACAAACAACAAATGGAATGAATATTTTGACGGGAAGTCTTTTGAAATATGGTATTATTTTCGTGTAGGTCTAGACATGTTCCGTCAATGATTTTAATGTTGGTTTTTATGAAACAATGTAAACGTCAAAAAAAAAAAAAAAAAAAAAAAAAAAAAAAAAAAAAAAAAAAAAAAAAAAAAAAAAAAAAAAAAAAAAAAAAAATTATCGAATTCCAAACTTACCTTGGCGCAATTGAGAGAAGGAGAATCGAGTAAGTTCTCGAAAGTTCTTGCGTCTATATGTACTTACATTTCTACTGCACTGTTGTCTTCTTCACCATTTTAGTGCCTCCTAGTGTTCCTATGATTATGGATACAATTTCCACTGGCATATCCCATATCCATCTTATTTCTATTTTTAGGTTTTGATACTTATCAATTTTTCCTCTTTTTTTCTCATCTACTCTGGTGTCCCATGGTATTGCGACATCGATGAGTGACACGTCCTTCTTTGTTTTGTCAATCAACTCACGTCTAGTCTATTTGCACGTATCACCCTATCTGTTCTGATACCATAGTCCCAGAGGATCTTTGCTTGATCGATTTCTGTCACCCGCTCAGGTTGGTGTTCGTACCCTTTATTATTGCAAGGTAGCTGGTGTTTCTTGCACAGGCTCCAGTGGAGGGCTTCTTTTGCTACTGAATCTTGCCTCTTTTTGTACTGGTTCTGTGCAAGTGCTGGGCATTTGCTTGCTATGTGGTTTATGGTTTCATTTTTCGTATTGCACTTCCTGCAGATGGGTGAGTTGTTATTTCCATCTATTGTTCTCTGAACATATCTGGTTCTTAGGGTCTGATCTTGTGCCACCGTTATCATTTGTTGTGTTTCTTTCTTTAGTTCTCCCCTCTGTAGCCATTGCCATGTGTCATTGCTGGCTAGTTCTTTAGTGTGTCTTATGTATTGCCCGTGCATTGGTTTGTTGTGCCATTCCTCCGTTCAGTTTGTCATTCTCCTGTCTCTGTATATTTCTGGGTCTTCGTCTACTTTTATCAGACCTTCCCATGCACTCGTTTTCGCTGGTTTTCAGATATTGCCCCAGTAGTCTGCTTTCGCTGTTATTATTATTATTATTATTATTATTTTTTTTTTTTTTTATTTTTTTTTTATTTTATTTTTTTTTTTTTTTTTGCTCTATCACAGTCCTCCAATTCGACTGGGTGGTATTTATAGTGTGGGGTTCCGGGTTGCATCCTGCCCTCCTTAGGAGTCCATCACTTTTCTTACTATGTGTGCCGTTTCTAGGATCACACTCTTCTGCATCAGTCCTGGAGCTACTTCAGCCTCTAGTTTTTCTAGATTTCTTTTCAGGGATCTTGTGATCGTGCCTAGTGCTCCTATGATTATGGGTACGATTTCCACTGGCATATCCCATATCCTTCTTATTTCTATTTTCAGATCTTGATACTTATCCATTTTTTCCCTCTCTTCTCTTCAACTCTGGTGTCGCATGGTATTGCGACATCAATGAGTGATACTTTCTTCTTGACTTTGTCAATCAACGTCACGTCTGGTCTATTTGCACGTATCACCCTAACCGTTCTGATACCATAGTCCCAGAGGATCTTTGCCTGATCGTTTTCTATCACTCCTTCAGGATGGTGCTCGTACCACTTATTACTGCAAGGTAGCTGATGTTTCTTGCACAGGCTCCAGTGGAGGGCTTTTGCCACTGAATCATGCCTCTTTTTGTACTGGTTCTGTGCAAGTGCCGGGCATTCACTTGCTATGTGGTTTATGGTTTCATTTTTTCGTATTGCACTTCCTACATATGGGAGAGATGTTATTTCCGTCTATAGTACTTTGAACATATCTGGTTCTTAGGGCCTGATCTTGTGCCGCTGTTATCATTCCTTCAGTTTCCTTCTTTAGCTCTCCCCTCTGTAGCCATTGCCAATTGTCATCGCTGGCTAGTTCTTTAGTCTGTCTCATGTATTGTCCGTGCATTGGTTTGTTGTGCCAGTCCTCTGTTCTTTCTGTCTTTCTCCTGTCCTCTGTATATTTCTGGTCTTCGTCTACTTTTATTAGTCCTTCTTCCATGCACTCTTTAGCCACTCGTCTTCACTGGTTTTCAGATATTATTATTATTATTATTATTATTATTATTATTATTATTATTATTATATTATTATTATTATTAAAATGTACAGTAAAATTCACGTGGAAAACGTTCATGAAATGCAAAAAAAAATCCAGTGGTAGCGTCTTAAAAATAGACTGTTTCTACATAAAAAGTAAATATAGCAGTATTTTCTATACCAATTTATGCCACGATTGTCATTAGTTATTTATGTGAGCAGATACGAATTCTTTTGTCTAATTTAGAGTATCGACTACACTAGACTTCATAAAATAATTATTATTAGAATTAGAATTCAGATCAGGTCCAGCTAGAGCCTCAGCTGCTATTCAAATGAAAGATATTCAATCCAGCTTCAGTCTGCTGAGTCTTGCATTGGATTCAAAAACAGTTTTCACTCTGAGGTGAAATCCAGGTCATCTTTGATACGGTTCAAAACCTGAGAGCTCTTATGCAGATGCAATTGCACGGACACAAAAATACTCTGCATTCAAATTGGGTCCTCTGGAAGCAAAGGGTTGAATGTGGTATATCATTTTTGGTTCAGGTCTCTTTGAACTTTTCTTCATCTGTCTGTCTATCTATCTATCTATCAATGTATCTATCTAGCTAGCAAGCTAGCTTCTCTGTTTGTATATAAATATTATATAAAAGCACAGAAACACACATATTATCTATATATATATATATATATATATATATATATATATATATATATATCTATATATATATATATATATATTAGGGCTTGTGCCTTGTATGATAAGGCGCCCTATGAGGTAATGTTAGACTAGCGATAATCTATACGCTAAGTCGGTTGGTATTGCACTTCCATCTTCAATGGAGTGTCTGGGGTTTTGTAGATCACTTACGAAGTCGGTATTATCTTTACGACGATGTGTTAAACTCATGGTTCGGTGAGGTTCTTGTAGAAAACACTAAGTATAAAAAATTATATATTCTTCTGAAGTTTTACTGGTGAAGATCAGATATAATTGTACAAGTCTTCTAATAACGATAGCTTGATCGCTTCTGCCAATGATGATGGCTAATCCTATTCCTCTACATGATAAAGCTTAGGTAAAGAGGTACAGGTCTTCTAATGACGATAGCTAACTCTCTTCTGCCTGTCTACCATCTCTGTTACAAGTTATGAAGGAACAGACAGTAGTTCGAACATATGAACATACATACAAATGGCATAGTTTCATACGAACACACAATCAAAATGAGACACGCTACAGATCACGTAGGCGGTAGTTGTCTCAAGCAGGGAGCTTGGACTAATGTTTATAAACAATTGAATGACTACAGGTGACGGCATGTCATCTTAGCCTACTTTTATTGTATACGTCATCTTTAGCGTCTCTAGTCTGATCACATTCCTGTAAGCAATCTTTTATATATATGGACTAACATTCCATATTTTTATTATGTAAACACTTACATATATATATACGTAAATAAATTCTTCTGTTAAAACAGGATACGTCTCAAGTATAAAAGACCCATTAAAGCACCCTGGTTTAATGCTAAAGACTGAATTGCGGTGGACCAACTTCCACCCTTCATATATAAGGATGGAAGATAGTCCACCGATATATATAGTCCTTAAATTTAAACCAGAGTGTTTTTATGGGCCTACATATATATATATTATATATATATATATATATATATAAAATAATAATACACCAATAGCTATAACAAATGGAATCTTGAAACTTTTAAATGATAGCACT
Organism: Macrobrachium nipponense; assembly: GCF_015104395.2. Taxonomy (NCBI): domain Eukaryota; kingdom Metazoa; phylum Arthropoda; class Malacostraca; order Decapoda; family Palaemonidae; genus Macrobrachium; species Macrobrachium nipponense. The sequence goes on along the minus strand of NC_087202.1, from coordinate 4,033,605 downwards.
GACATAGTTAGACCTATAATGTTAGCGACGAAATTCTGTGAATTTCTATATTAAAATAAATAAAAATAGGCGTCTATATATTTCATTATTATTAATTGGCTGAATTATGATGAAATTATCTTGCCTACGAAAGTCGCATCGAATAAATGGTAAGAATAATAGCAGCCCATTTCATTCCTTTTACTGCACCCCCGTGCATATTTTCTTTCTTCCATCTTACCTTCCACCCTCTCCCAACAGTTGCTCCGTAGGGTGTTAGTGCCGTCAGTGGACCTCGTGCGGTACACTGTAGGCATTACTTAAGGTTCTTTGCAGCGTGCCTTCCTTAGGCCCCTCTAGCTGCAACCTCTTTCATGCCTTTTTCTGTACCTCCTTTCATATTCTCTTTCTTCCTTCTGACTTTCCACCCTCACCTAACACTTGATTCATATTGGAACTGGTTTGAGGTTTTCCTCCTGTTACACCTTTCTTACCTTTTACTGTCAATTTCCATTTCAGCGCTGAATGACCTTAGAGGTCCCAGCGCTTTGCCCCTGGCCTATTGTCTGTATTTCATTCATTCATTATTTTAATTTTTTTTCGTTATCAGTCGTACTGTAGCAACGGTGCGC
>NC_087202.1:4020494-4027994 GCF_015104395.2 Macrobrachium nipponense | reverse complement strand
CATCTACTTATACATAACAAATCTAGTGGTCTATAATTGTCCTTACAGTTTACTTAAGCTTTATATACATTGCATGACCTTGACAATAACGTTAGGTTTACTATTCCCTTTCTGTAGACATCATCAGTGCAGGACTCAAACCCTTAGAGGGTGGGGGGAGGGGGTGGGGTTGGTTATTGCCGTCAGTGCACCTCACGTGGTGCACTGTAAGGGTCTTTGCTGCGACCTTTCTCATTTCTTTTACTGTACCGCCTTTCCTATTCTCCTTCTTCCAATTGAATTTTTCCAACCTCTCTAAAAATTGTTTCCTATTGCAACTGCTTTGAGGATTTCCTCCTGTTACGCCTTTCAAACTTTCTTAACTGTTAATTTACCCTTTCAGCGCCGAATGACCACATAGGTCCCAGAGCTGCTTGGCCTGTGGCCTAAATTCTACATATATATTCTATTCTATTCGAAGCCGCAGGCAGTTGAGAATGAAGACGGCTGTCAATATTAACGGATGATTTCTGAAGTCCAGTTTCTTTCCCTTTCCCTCCAACCCCTCCTGCATTATCATTCCAGAAACCTGGATCCGACCCATTTCACCCTAATGGCCTTTGAAAGCTTCTCTCTGTCCAGTGAAATTGAATGATGAAATGCACTCGGACTCCGGCACGGTCGTTTTATATTCAAAGGTGATTTGGCAGCCTCTTGATTGTGATTGACAATTGCTGTTATTATTATTATTATTATTATTTTATTATTTTTTTTTTTGCTTTATCACAGTCTTACAATTCGACTGGGTGACATTTATAGTGTGGGGTTCCGGGTTGCATCCTGCCTCCTTAGGAGTCCATCACTCTTCTTACTATGTGCGCCGTTTCTAGGATCACACTCTTCTGCATGAGTCCTGGAGCTATTTCAGCCTCTAGTTTTTCCAGATTCCTTTTCAGGGATCTTGGGATCGTGCCTAGTGCTCCTATGATTATGGGTACAATTTCCACTGGCATATCCCATATCCTTCTTATTTCTATTTTTAGGTCTTGATACTTATCCATTTTTTCCCTCTCTTTCTCTTCAACTCTGGTGTCCCATGGTATTGCGACATCAATGAATGATACTTTCTTTTTGATTTTGTCAATCAACGTCACGTCTGGTCTGTTTGCACGTATCACCCTATCTGCTCTGATACCATAGTCCCAGAGGATCTTTGCCTGATCGTTTTCTATCACTCCTTCAGGTTGGTGCTCGTACCACTTATTACTGCAAGGTGGCTGATGTTTCTTGCACAGGCTCCAGTGGAGGGCTTTTGCTACTGAATCATGCCTCTTTTTGTACTGGTTCTGTGCAAGTGCCGGACATTCGCTTGGTATGTGGTTTATGGTTTCATTTTTCGTATTGCACTTCTTACATATGGGAGAGATGTTATTTCCATCTATCGTTCTTTGGATATATCTAGTTCTTAGGGCCTGATCTTGTGCCGCTGTTATCATTCCTTCAGTTTCCTTCTTGAGCTCTCCCCTCTGTAACCATTGCCATGTGTCATCGCTGGCCAGTTCTTTAGTCTGTCTCATGTATTGTCCGTGCATTGGTTTGTTGTGCCAGTCGTCTGTTGTGTTTGTCATTCTCCTGTCTCTGAATATTTCTGGGTCTTCGTCTGCTTTTATCAGTCCTTCTTCCCATGCACTCTTGAGCCACTCGTCTTCACTGGTTTTCAGATATTGCCCCGGTGCTGTGTTCTCGATGTTGACGCAGTCCTCTATGCTTAGCAGTCCTCTCCCTCCTTCCTTTCGTGTTATGTATAGTCTGTCCGTATTTGCTCTTGGGTGTAGTGCTTTGTGTATTGTCATGTTTCCTAGTTTTCTGGTCTATGCTGCGGAGTTCTGCCTTCGGCCATTCCACTATTCCTGCGCTGTATCTGATTACTGGCACTGCCCATGTGTTTATGGCTTTTATCATATTTCCGGCATTGAGTTTTGACTTGAGTATAGCCTTGAGTCTCTGCATATATTCTTTCCTGATCGTGTCCTTCATCTCTTGGTGTTTTATATCCCCTCCTTCCATTATTCCCAGGTATTTGTATCCAGTCTCATCTATGCTTTTGATGTTGCTCCCATCTGGTAGCTTTATCCCTTTAGTCCTTGTTACTTTGCCTTTTTGTATGTTGACTAAGGCGCATTTTTCTATTCCAAACTCCATCTTGATGTCCCCAGATACAAAATCCTTACAGTCTGGATTAGGGTATCTATTTCCTTGATGCTCTTACCATACAGCTTGATGTCGTCCATGAACATCAGATGGTTAATTCTGTTGCCTCTTTTCTTGAGTTGGTACCCAGCATCCATCTTCTGTAGTACTTTTGTCATGGGAATCATGGCTACTACGAAGAGTAGTGGGGACAGTGAGTCGCCCTGGAAGATCCCTCTCCTGATATTAACCTCTGCTAGTGTTATTCCAGAGCTTGTAAGTATTGTATTCCAGTTGCGCATTGTATTTTTGAGGAAGCTGATGGTGTTTTCCTCTGCCCCATATATGTTCAGGCATTCTATTAGCCATGTATGTGGTATCATGTCGAAGGCTTTCTTATAGTCTATCCATGCCATGCTTAGGTTGGTTTTCCTTCTCTTACTGTTCTTCATTACCATTTTATCTATCAGGAGCTGGTCTTTTGTGCTCCTACACTTCCTTCTGCAGCCTTTCTGTTGGTGGGGGATGGTGTTTGTATCCTCTAGGTAGTTGTATAGCCTTTCACTGATGATACCTGTTAGTAACTTCCACATTATTGGTAGGCAGGTGATAGGTCTGTAGTTACTGGCTATATTTCCCTTACTCTTGTCTTTCTGGACTAATGATGTTCTTCCTGTGGTCATCCATTTGGGCGCATGGTGATTTGCGATACAATGCTGGAGTTGTTCTGCTATTCTTGGGTGTAGGGCCTTATTATTATTATTATTATTATTATTATTTTTTATTTTATTATTTTTTTTTTTTTGCTCTATCACAGTCCTCCAATTCGACTGGGTGGTATTTATAGTGTGGGGTTCCGGGTTGCATCCTGCCTCCTTAGGAGTCCATCACTTTTCTTTCTATGTGCGCCGTTTCTTGGATCACACTCTTCTGCATGAGTCCTGGGGCTACTTCAGCGTCTAGTTTTTCTAGATTCCTTTTCAGGGATCTTGGGATCGTGCCTAGTGTTCTTATGATTATGGGTACGATTTCCACTGGCATATCCCATATCCTTCTTATTTCTATTTTTAGGTCTTGATACTTATCCATTTTTTCCCTCTCTTTCTTTTCAACTCTGGTGTCCCATGGTATTGCGACATCAATTCGTGATACTTTCTTTTTTACTTTGTCAATCAACGTCACGTCTGGTCTATTTGCACGTATCACCCTATCCGTTCTGATATCATAGTCCCAGAGGATCTTTGCCTGATCGTTTTCTACCACTCCCTCAGGTTGGTGCTCGTGCCACTTATTACAGCAAGGTAGCTGATGTTTCTTGCACAGGCTCCAGTGGAGGGCTTTTGCCACTGAATCATGCCTCTTTTTGTACTGGTTCTGTGCAAGTGCCGGGCATTCGCTTGGTATGTGGTTTATGGTTTCATTTTTCGTATTGCACTTCCTACATATGGGAGAGATGTTATTTCCGTCTATCGTTCTTTGAACATATCTGGTTCTTAGGGCCTGATCTTGTACCGCTGTTATCATTCCTTCAATTTCCTTCTTTAGCTCTCCCCTCTGTAGCCATTGCCATGTGTCATTATTATTATTATTATTATTATTATTATTTTTTTATTTTTTTTTTTTTTATTTTTTTTTTTTTTGCTCTATCACAGTCCTCCAATTCGGCTGGGTGGTATTTATAGTGTGGGGTTCCGGTTGCATCCTGCCTCCTTAGGAGTCCATCACTCTTCTTACTATGTGTGCCGTTTCTAGGATCACACTCTTCTGCATGAGTCCTGGAGCTACTTCAGCCTCTAGTTTTTCTAGATTCCTTTTCAGGGATCTTGGGATCGTGCCTAGTGCTCCTATGATTATGGGTACGATTTCCACTGGCATATCCCATATCCTTCTTATTTCTATTTTCAGATCTTGATACTTATCCAATTTTTCCCTCTCTTTCTCTTCAACTCTGGTGTCCCATGGTATTGCGACATCAATGAGTGATACTTTCTTCTTGACCTTGTCAATCAACGTCACGTCTGGTCTGTTTGCACGTATCACCCTATCCGTTCTGATACCATGTCCCAGAGGATCTTTGCCTGATCGTTTTCTATCACTCCTTCAGGTTGGTGCTCGTACCACTTATTACTGCAAGGTAGCTGATGTTTCTTGCACAGGCTCCAGTGGAGGGCTTTTGCCACTGAATCATGCCTCTTTTTGTACTGGTTCTGTGCAAGTGCCGGGCATTCGCTTGGTATGTGGTTTATGGTTTCATTTTTCGTATTGCACTTCCTACATATGGGAGAGATGTTATTTCCGTCTATCGTACTTTGAACATATCTGGTTCTTAGGGCCTGATCTTGTGCCGCTGTTATCATTCCTTCAGTTTCCTTCTTTAGCTCTCCCCTCTGTAGCCATTGCCAATTGTCATCGCTGGCTAGTTCTTTAGTCTGTCTCATGTATTGTCCGTGCATTGGTTTGTTGTGCCAGTCCTCTGTTCTTTCTGTCTTTCTCCTGTCTCTGTATATTTCTGGGTCTTCGTCTGCTTTTATTAGTCCTTCTTCCCATGCACTCTTTAGCCACTCGTCTTCACTGGTTTTCAGATATTGCCCCAGTGCTCTGTTTTCGATGTTGACGCAGTCCTCTATACTTAGTAGTCCTCTCCCTCCTTCCTTTCGTGTTATGTATAGTCTGTCCGTATTTGCTCTTGGGTGTAGTGCTTTGTGTATTGTCATTTGTTTCCTGGTTTTTCTGATCTATGCTGCGGAGTTCTGCCTTCGTCCATTCCACTATTCCTGCGCTGTATCTGATTATGGCTGCATGCCCATGTTTATGGCTTTTATCATATTTCCGGCGTTGAGTTTTGACTTGAGTATCGCCTTGAGTCTCTGCATATATTCTTTCCTGATCGTGTCCTTCTTCTCTTGGTGTTTTATATCTCCTCCTTCCATTATTCCCAGGTACTTTGTATCCTGTCTCATCTATGTGTTTGATGTTGCTCCCATCTGGTAGCTTTATCCCTTCAGTTCTCGTTACTTTGCCCTTTTTGTATGTTGACTAAGGCGCATTTTTTCTATTCCAAACTCCATCCTGATGTCCCCAGATACAATCCTTACAGTCTGGATTAGGGTATCTATTTCCTTGATGCTCTTACCATACAGCTTGATGTCGTCCATGAACATCAGATGGTTGATTCTGTTGCCTCTTTTCTTGAGTTGGTACCCGGCATCCATCTTCTGTAGTACTTTTGTCATGGGAATCATGGCTACTACGAAGAGTAGTGGGGACAGTGAGTCGCCCTGGAAGATCCCTCTCCTGATATTAACCTCTGCTAGTGTTATTCCAGAGCTTGTAAGTATTGTATTCCAGTTGCGCATTGTATTTTTGAGGAAGCTGATGGTATTTTCCTCTGCCCCATATATTTTCAGGCATTCTATTAGCCATGTGTGTGGTATCATGTCGAAGGCTTTCTTATAGTCTATCCATGCCATGCTTAGGTTGGTTTTCCTTCTCCTACTGTTCTTCATTACCATTTTGTCTATCAGGAGCTGGTCTTTTGTGCCCCTACACTTCCTTCTGCAGCCTTTCTGTTGGTGGGGGATGGTGTTTGTCTCCTCTAGGTAGTTGTATAGCCTTTCACTGATGATACCTGTTAGTAACTTCCACATTATTGGTAGGCAGGTGATAGGCCTGTAGTTACTGGCTATATTTCCCTTACTCTTGTCTTTTTGTACTAAGGATGTTCTTCCTGTGGTCATCCATTTGGGTGCTTGGTGATTTGAGATACAATGCTGGAGTTGTTCTGCTATTCGTGGGTGTAGGGCCTTGAAGTTTTTGAGCCAGTATCCATGGACTTCATCGGGACCTGGGGCTTTCCAGTTTGGCATTTTCTTTTATTATTATTATTATTATTATTATTATTATTATTATTATTATTATTATTATTATTATTATTATTATTATTATTATTATTTAAAGTGATTTTGCAGGTTCTTGATTATTATTAATAGCGAGCAACACACCAAAGGGCATGCTAAAATTCGGTTGAGTCATCTGGCTTATTATTGGTTATACAATTCTCTCTCTCTCTCTCTCTCTCTCTCTCTCCAATGCGACGTTTCTTCCTGTTACCGTGATATATATAAGAACCTCATTCGAGAGACTGAGAAACTATACAATACAAACTGAGCGTCATCCAGACGGCCATAACTGTTCACTGAAGTTTGCTTGAGAGAGGGTCTTCTTCCGATATAATAATAATAACAAGGCGTGATCCGAGTTCCAGCTTAGTCGGGGAGCGTGTTAAAGTCTGCGGTCAAATAGAACGTTGTTGCACCAAAGAAAATTAAAATAAATGCGGTACATTTTATCAGAAATAAGTGTTCTATACTGTTTAACATGCACATTGATTTTTTACATTTTCATTATTATAATAAATCACAGATATCCTATCCTAAAATTCCTGTATCTTTAACTCAACGCGAAACACCTTATTTAGACCTTTTTAGACTTTCCTTAGACCTTTCCTACCCCCCTGAACAAGAACAACAACAACAAAGTAGGTTGTAACTTACCCCGAGTAACCGATTAATAATAACAGTAGTGAAAAAATCCACAGTGGTGCAGACATTAGTATATATATTAGAAATGCATATTTCATAAATATATATTTACATAATACACCACTGTGGATGTCTTCACCATTTTAGGGACTCATGCCATTATGAGATTTTCGCTTGCTCGCGGGTAAGCCTACAAACTACTTTGTTGTTGTTGTTGTTGTTGTTGTTGGGGGTGGGGATGGGGTTAGGAAAGCCTTATGGAAGAGCCTAAAAAGGTTTGAAAACAGGTGTTTTGTGTCGAGTTAAAGATACAGGAATCTTAGGATAGGATATTTATGATTTATTTATTAGAATGAAAATGTAAAAAATAAACCATGTGCATGTTCGACAGTACAGAACAATAATTTCTGATAAGATATAGCATATTTATTTTAATTTTCGTTGGTGAAACAACGCTGTATTCGACTGTAGATTTCAGCACGTGCCCCGAATAAGACGGGGGTCAGATTACGCCTTGCTAAATAATAATAATAATGAATGTTGACGTTCAGTAGTACAGGACAATTATTTCTGATAGAATGTAGAATATTTATTTTAATTTTCGTTGGTGAAACAACGCTCAATTTGACCTTAGATTTTTGCACTTGCCCCGAATAAGACGGGGGTCGGATCACGCCTTGTCAAATAAGTTAAGAGTATCTAAGTCCAACCATACCAATGAGCTGATAAACAGTTCTCCTAGGCCTAGGGACCAATTGGTTACTTAGAAACTTAGCAATGGGACCTACTA